>NC_052490.1:14444209-14584711 GCF_009730915.1 Dioscorea cayenensis subsp. rotundata
GCAAATCTTAAAGAAGATAAACCAGCGCCAAAATTTGTTCCAGACATGAACATATAAATGTCACGTAAAATAACTCATGCTACCAAAATTTACATTTAATGAATACTAAGTAATCATCCAAGTTACATAGCTACAATGTTAAATTCTTACCAAGATGAGTCAAGCATTAGGTTGGCAATATGACATACTTGACAAGAAAACTAGTCAAAAGCACAGTTTCTTTTCAGCTGGAAGGTCCCAAAATACTGTTAGTTGATCTTCATCTTTTGCTAATACTTGCAACATGAACATTGCCTCATCTTCTGTAAGACCATCAATGGAAAAAAGCACATCACTAAGTGATTTTTTGGCTTGAATTTCTGCAAGAGATGTCTCATTGCATGTTGTGATTTCAATATTATGAGCAGAAATTTCAGCATTACGTGCGGCATCTCAACATTGTAAGCAGCAGATTCAGCTTTTCATGTAGCAGACTCAGCAGTCGAGCTACCAACTCGGTGTTACGGGCTGCTGCCTCAGCAAATGCTCTAAATTTTGGGCAAACCATATTTACAAAATCCTAAAAATTGGTAGAAATTCAGTCTATTGTTGGGTCCTTAGCAACACTCTTCCTTTTCGACGCCTAGATGTTGTTGATGTTGTGTTATCATATGGGATAGGTGATGGAGCCTGCGTCGGCTCTTGCGTGGGCATGGATATGTCCTCAAAAGGCATTTGGGATAAACCTACACCTTCCTCGAGTGAGATGTTATCATCTTGTTCATATTGGGTTGCGTCATCCTTGATATCACCCTTATTGTTGCCAAAAATTTATCCTTGGTGAAGACCGATGTGAGATCATTGAAAAATTGAAAGGATTTGCCATACAGTCTGGCCGCTTTCTTGTGAGTTTGCATTGTATAAAAACTCCACAATTAATAAAATATTTATGATAGTGCTATTTTTACACGAGTAAATATGAGTCTTATTTTTTATATTTTATTTTCACATACCCATTATATATACTTTTGTTACATATGATAGTGATGTTTTCAAAGTTCCAATCAAAACCACTCAGTTGTTAGATATCAAAGATGACATTTGTCTTACTTCTTAAGAGTTTCACTCGAGACTCAATGTTCAGTACAGTCTTCAGCTTGGTTTGTGGAATCTTTTGTTGTATCATCCTTTCTAACTGCATGAGATATTCACTCTAGAAGCTATTTTCAACCCGCCATACAATGCTTATGGAAAGTTCAAGCCAAAGCATCAATATCATTTGTTCTATCCCCTCCTTTTTTGTTGTTATTCTATCTCCATACTAAAGAAACAAACAAGGACTGTTTTACAGGAAACAACATGAAAATGACTGAATTGAATAAGTACATAATTCACAACATGAAAAAGTTTGTATATATTCAACATGACATTTCAACATAATTCAACACCTAAAAATTATGTACAAATGATTATAACATCAACAAAATAGAAAATATGGGTGGAAAAGTAGCAAACAATACAGCATGGATCAAATATTGCAGGAACAAGGGTCATAAATTTAGCAAAGACCCTAATCATAAAAGAGAACCACAAAGAATAGTCTGAAGAAAGTGCTAAAAGGCTAGGCAATCCTTTCACTTCAACCCTATCCATTCCATATTTTGGTCTTCAAATCATATGAATGAAACTCATATCTTGAAATTCCTATTGTAACAAGACAATTACACTCAAGGCACATCTCATAAACATCCCCATCAAGAGAAAGTACAACCAATTAGCATATAAAAAGAAAAACTTCAAAACTAGTGGTACTATTGGCCATTAAGTAACTCAATAGATATAACTTAAATCTATTAATTCAGAAATACGATATCAAAATGCTTTTGTGGTTATATAAACATGTCATTAAATTGCCATTAACTCAACAGAAATCTATTTAATCTTCATGGCATTGCTTCCATATTTTTCTGCTAATTTCCCTGTAGTATTTTTCTTTATATCTAAGCAAAAAATAATAACTGAAGTCTCATTCATAAATGTAAATATTGTCCTAGAAGATTTCCACAATTCATATATACTATATATGATTTCCTTCAACCAAATCACAAACAATTCAACACAAAACCAATATTCTCAAGAAAAATGTAATCAGTTTCACATGCAAATTAGTACTGTCTAACCAAATAGTACATAACGATCTAACAATCCAAAGGGAAAAGCAACAGATAAAGTGTTGAGTACATAACTATCCATTAACTATACCAACTTGCTTGCCATGTGTTAAACATATCTTTGGCCGTCTCTTGTCTAAATTGGGTCCATTCATCCATTGGTTGCACGGCTACTATGTTGTTGGTGTCATCTTCCACACTCTCATCGAAAAATGGAACACCAACTTGTTCTTCTTCTGCAGGATCTTCTGCCATCTCCCACCTAATGAAATTATGGAGTAAACAACACGCATTAATAATATACCATTGAGTGGACATGCTATAGAAACTTGGACTAGCTAGAATTTTCCAATGGATTTTCAAAAGGCCAAACGTTCTCTCAATAACGTTCCTAGGGCTAGCATGTTTCATGTTGAAAAGCTCTTCTGTAAAGGCATCCATTAGCACTCGGGCATCATGTGCCAAACTCTCTCAACCCAATAGGACGTATATAAACTACATATCTTGTCCACAAACGGCAAGTACATTGGTGGAAATTTTAGATTTTTGTGATCTAAATCTTGGACGATCGGCTTTGGGTACATTCACCCATATATGTGTCTCATCCAATGCTACAAGGCAATTCTATGTTGGATACAAAAAAAAAAAAAACAATTATTGTTTATTTTGTCATGTAATAACCACACTAAAAAAAATAAAAATAAACTACTAAGTTTTATTCATTAACTTAACCATTTCCACTTAGGATCATTTGAATTTTTTGAGACTGTTTTCTGTTTCTTTAAGAGAACACCAATTGGCATGAAAAATAATTAACATGGTGGACTACAACATGGCATGAAAATACTCACTAAGGATCATTTGAATTATTTGCAAAAAATAATTAACCACAAACATGGCATGAAAATACTCACTAACTATTTCAACCAATTGTACAAAAATCAAACTTGATTATTCTATTTATGACATGGTGGACTACAATGGTCATTAACATTGCGACCATCTCCTTAACCATAACATTTTTCGTGGCTTGTAGTCTACCGGTGGTAGTTAGTAGTTCACACAAATTATGAAAACAATGTTGATCCATCCATAGCTTATTAATGCATACTATATCACTTTTATAAATCATCCTCTTCAAATATTCATGTTGTTTCCGTCGCCTACTAGATGTTGACTCAATCTCGTATTGAATTAATCAACTTCCATCACAACATTGTCTTTTCACACATACAACGATCATGAGGTTTAAAATGTAAAAGTAACACATGTACATTAGGAAATATATTTTCACTTCATCAATGTTGTACATATTTGGAATTACATATCCATGTGTCAAATTGTCGAAAACCTAGATTCATAAGTTAATAAAAAGAAAAACAATAACTTCATTCTAAAGCATATGGTTGAGTTAACCTCATTCTCAAGCCTATGGTGGAGTTAATAAACTCAGAAAGAACCTCTTTATGTTCATTCCCTTTCATGTATTAAATAGAACCATAACAAATCAAAAATGAAACCGAATTAAATAGATCCATAACAATGCACTTTCATTGATATCTTCTATATAAATACTACAAATCAAAAAATTTTCTTGATGAAAAATAAAATATAGACAAAAACATGTAATTATATAATAATGCACATTAATTTTATAGAGTTTTTTTTTTGCTAGTTGTTTACCTCTCCAGTGAATTGGACCGTAGTATTCTTGTTGTCAAATCCAGAAGTTCCTTCAAACACCTGAATGTAAAAGTAATACATCAACTTATACTGATAAAAATAAAAAAGAAACCAGAATAAGTTAAAAATAAGAAATTTTCAAATAAATAAAAAAATAATTTCGTGCAGAATGTGCCAGATTATGGGGAAAATTTTTTCAAACCAATGTAATTGAGATATGGTCACATAGAATCTAAAACTCTTGGTGGGTACACTAGCAAAAACTTTAAAGCTCAAGAAAAGTGTTATGCAACTTTATAACCATGAATTATATAAACAAGATAAGAATGCACTTTCAACTGTAAAATACAAATACAAGATTAGAATGCACTTTTAACTGCCGTGTTTATATAAACATGTAATTAAATTGCTAGAGTTTCTTTTTAATTATTTTAATCTTCATGGAATTGTTAATTAATTGAACATGTAATTTTTTTTGTAAAAATATTTATAAATTAGCAAATTGCATTCCCAATGAAACACATGAGAAAAATACAAAATAGTTCTAACACAAAGCATCAAGGAGTTCATGAAACAACCTCATTAACAAATCTACTAAGGAAAAACATTAGTAACTTTTACTCCTCTATGTACGTCCAAAAGAAATCCAGGGAAAAAAACAAGTTAATAAAAAACTATGATCAAATAACTATGTATGATAGCTTACCAATTGAAGGGAGGAATGTCGGCAAGCTTGGATGGTGACCTTGGGTAAAATCCGGTGATGCCAACATTGGACTGGCACGCACCGGTGACAATGATGATCGTAAGAAGGAGAGCTCATGGAGGTTGAATGATCACAAGGAGGAGAGCTCATGGATGATGATTGCAAGGTTCTGATGGGGGCTAGGGTTTCATTATAGCTTTTTAGATGAATCTTTTTTGTTTTATACAAGGCCAAAAAAGTCAATTTAATGGATGGAATGGGCAAAATAGTCATTTTAATGGAATGGGAAAAATAGTCATCTTGTAAAAATTTTAATTGTATTGATGAATCTCATGAATGAAGGAAAGTAGAGAAAAGTATATATAAAAAAAAGGATAGAAAAATGGTTCATGGTTTCTATATTTATTAACCCAAATCATTGGGGTTAGTAACCCATTCCTGGGTTGCTGGTGTTACAAGGGTTTCTTTTCCTTTATTTCATGCAATGTGGTGATTGTAATTCTTACATCAAAATAATGTTATTGTTTTTACAATTTAATTTTTTGATATAGTATTATAAAAAATACCATTTGTTATTAAAATTTAATCATAAAAAATATTTTTTAAAAATATTAAATAATTTTAAATTGGATAATATACACTATTAAATGAAATTATTTTAGTTTAAATTAATTTATATGTAGAGTATTAAACAATCATATTTAGTAGTGATAATAGATAATGGGTATTCTCACCATCCCATTTATATAGTGATTAGACCTCTTAAGTTATATTAAACCAAACAACAAAAGGTAAATACAGTATTTTCAATTACATTAAACCAAATAACAGTGACGTAAGTTGAAATACAATATTTTTAGTTACATTGTACTTACATGTAATTTTATTTATAAACAACCAAACAACCTTGAATTAAATAGGAAGCATTGGAGTAAGGTGAAGGTTTCCATTGTTTCCACCATGAGTGGGACTTCAACCATAACATAATTGATGAATCCAAAATGTACTTCTACATGTAAAAGGGGTTTGAATTTCCGAGGAAGTGAAGGGATGGAGATAAGCATATTCTAATAATAATATATATATATATATTCTGGGGAAAAAAATAATTCAAATACGAGTATAAATTTGCGGTTATTTAAAATGATAAAAAAAACTTTTTTATACCTTTTATACTGACTAAACTTTCTTTTATTATCAAAGTTCATGTTTTATTTGCTTTTTTACTTGTCAATTTTTTTCCTTTTGTTTAGTGGGTTGATATCTCTGTTTAGAGTCGAAAGAAAAAGTTGTATAGGTTAAGAGTTTGGAGGTGTGAATCCAAAAAGAAGAATTATTTGATAAGGGCATAAAAGATCAGTACACCGAAAACATAAAGTTAAATTAAAAAGAAAAAGTTGAGTTTTAAGAAACTCTTTATTGGGGTTTTAAGATAAAATAATAGTTTAAAGCCCATTAAATTAATGGTACATAATTTTTTCTAATATTTTGATACTCAATTTGATCTGACCAATTCAACTCAATTCAATCAGATTTGGCTATATCATCATGTTAGGTCCTATAAAAATCCAGCATATGGAATTGGTTGTCTTGACCTCATCAAGTACTTGGTTGAACTGATGAACTGATTGACTCGGTCTAATCGAATTAGGTCAACAAGAGAATTATATATATAATTTATTTTTTATTCTTTTATATTGTGTTTTTCTTGAATTTCATATTTTAAATTATATTAGATTATCATAGTATTTTTAGAATTTTACTTAATATATTATATTGTTATTTATAAATTATTACAATTATTAATTTATAAACTTATATTTTAAATAAAAGTAATCTAAAACAACTTTATGACCCACAAAACTTGGCAACCTACTAAACAGCTGCAGTACAACAAGAATCAACCAAGCCTTAGGCCACCATGTTGAAATTGATAATCTATATTTCAGAGGATCATAAAGATAGACACTTATTATAGCATGATCTTAGATATGAATGACAAACTTATATAAAAGCCACATACTTGGTATTAGTGAAGCATTCATATCTTAATATTGATCTTACTAGATTTGAGAATTAACTACTCTTTTCCAATCTCACAAATACCAAGTCTCTTGGACTATGGGAAACTAAAGGGATATGAGAATTGATAGTAGAGAGCAGGGACCTCTCAATGGCTATATACAGATAGTCCAACCCATAATGTCCTATCTATATTAGGACCCCAAATATGTCCATAATCGAATTAGGACATTACTTGAATTAGGATATGTGCTATATTTTAAATTAACATCCATAATTAATATTATACTAATAATCCTAGGATAATTCAAAATAATTGATAATGCTTATCCACAAAATATCCAACAATCTCCTACTTGGATAGCATTAGCCAATTATGTGAAAATTAAAAGGACTATTACAACTAGGAATATTAATTATGGTCATAACACACCATGCCCAAGGCAATTGCTAAGAAACATACCAACAAAAAGTATAATGATGTGGGCTCCCTTTCACTAATTCAAACTAGGTCGGTGCCTAAGATGGCACCTTTTCCAACACGCACTATTCTCCTACGCTCTTAACATGAATCAAATCCACCGCAAATCAGCCTTGAGATACATAAAAATATACTAATCTCAAGGCTAGTGTCATTATCATCTACCATGTATTTAGCAGAAACAGGCAAACCAGAGAAGCAGCAAAGCACAACCTAGTTCCTAGCGAAAGAACAAGTTTCAATGTCACTAGCCATGTGTTTGGTCATCTAACAAGTCGAACAATCATATATAATCCCTAAACGAAAGTTATTAATGTGTTCTTCTCTTATTGCTCCACGTTCAACACTTCAAACTATCAGCACTACCCTGAAAAGATATGTGTGATTACGCGCAGTGGTGGAGCCAGAAATTTTATAGAGGGGTACGAACTACAAGTTTTAAAATAATTAATTAATAAGAATTTTAAATTAAAAATTTTAAATAATAAAATATATTTAAATTTTTTATAACAATAAGTAAAATTTAAGAGAAATAATTAAAATTAATTAATATATTAAAATAAATATTTTTATCAAAATTTATATTTTTTTTATGATTCCGACTTAAGGCCATTTAAAATAACTTGAGGTCTATAATGGAATTTTAGAATAAACCCTCTAATTTATTTAATAAAAATTAAATTTATTTAGATTTTATTTTAGTAAATATTTTATGGGCTCCTTTTTTCTTATCCGGCCATTAAGTAGGATTGACCGGTTAAAAATCATAGATCACAAATCAAATTTTAATCATTTTTATATTTTCGATGGATCGTATCGTTTCCACATTTCTATAGGTGTAGTTCTAATAACCCCTAATATTGATTACTGAGAGATATGAGTGAACCTCCGATTAAGAAACAAGTGTATGAGAAATGACTGAGCAAACATAAAATACTTTTTATTAATTTTAAGAGCATGTAGTATATAATCATGCAGAGAATACAAAAGACAAGAGAACTATTTTTATTAGCTCTTGAAACTCTTTTTCTCTCATGACTTGGTCGACGCTTGATTCCTATAAAATCATCTTGGAAGACTCTTTTAGCTCGGTGATTGTGACTTTTCTCGATCGTATGTGTGTTTGTATCTGACATATCACATAACTCTCAAGTTTGCTAAACACTTTGTCAGTTTATGAGTTGCCCTTGGTCATCTGTTTCTTTCATTCTTTGAAGACTTTGGTGATTTGTGTTTGTGAAATCGCCAGTTCCCTGATTTGTGAAACTCCTTAGGTCTTTGACTTCTTTGTGCCTTAAGCCTTCAAAGTTGCATTCGTCATTTATATGAGATCTTTAGGTCTTGATCCTTCAATGCTTTTGAGCCTTGACCATCCAATCTTCAAGTAATGGCCTTCAACATGGTTTGGTTCATTAACTTGACAATTTTGATTTGCTTTTAAAATGGATCTCAAGATGTAATAATTATGAACTTGATTTATGTTGACTAAGTCATCAATTGAGTTCTCCAATTCATCTTTGCGAATGAGACCTCACAACGGGTTTCAAGAGAATTTTTGTTACACTTTTTTCATTTTGACTCCAATGAGTGTCAAGAGACCTCAAAGTGAGCTCAAAGAAAAATTTTCATAAATTTTTTATTTACTTTTCCTTTCACTGCAATAAGTGTCAAAAGACCTCAAAGTCAATGGAGAGATTTTTTATAAAAAAATTTATTTACTCTTCTCTTCACTCTAATGAGTGTCAAAAGACCTCAATTAAAAAGGGATTTTTTATAATTTTTTTGTTTACTTTTCCTTTTACTCCAATGAGTGTCAAAAGACCTCAAAGTGAGTTTCAAAGAATTTTATAAATTTTGTCTCTATCCTCGAGAGTGTCAAGACCGGTACCTTAAGGTGGGTTTTCGAGAAATTTTATAGAATTTTCTCTCTACCCCCAAGAGTGTCAAGACCTCAATGTGCGTTTTGGAGAAATTTTATAAAATTTTCTATCTATCCCAAGAGTGTCAAGACTCAAGTTGGGTGTTGGAGAAATTTTATAGAATTTTCTCTTTACACCCAAAAGTGTCAAGACCTTAAGGTGGGATTGGAGAAATTTTATAATTTTTCTCTCTACCCCCAATAGAGTGTCAAGACCTCAAGGTGGGATTGAGAAATATTATAGGGATTGGAGAAATATTATAATTTTTCTCTCTACCCTAAATAGAGAGTGTCAAGACCTCAAGGTTTGTTTTGGAGAAATTTTAAAATTTTTCTCTTTACCTCCAATAGTGTCAAGACCTCAAGGTGGGTTTTGGAGAAATTTTATAAGGATTTCTTTTTACCACCAAAAGTATCAAATAAATACTCATAAAATATTCCAGAGAGGTCCTACAAAAATTACAAAAATACCCCACACATCAAGTCATTATTTTCTCCTGATTTTATATTATAGCATCCCATGTCATTTTTTCACATCAACCCTTAATTTTTTCTTTCCTCTTTTTTTTTTCTTCATGAAAGTTCAAGATCTATTCAACCAAATCCCTTAATGCTTCACTTTTCAATATTTACTCTTTTTTATTACAATCAAATCCTTCAATATCGTCATTTTCACATCTTTGAACACTTTTGCTAATAAACCTGACTTTTCATATTTCTCCAACAATTTTGCAACTAAACCCCTAGATTTCTCCTTTTCACATTTCCACTCAAACTTTTTGCAATGCCTCATATATATCTTAAAGGATGCAAATAGAATCTGACTCCTATCCCATAGATCGAGATGAGTTCTCAAATTTTCTATTTTTGGCATTTCCCACAAACTTCACAAATAAATTCTTGAAATTTAACATGCTTCTATATTTTTCATAATTCTCATGAATATTTCTTTTTTTTTTAAATGATAGCCAGAAGAGGTTTCCTTACTAAATTAAGGCTTTATTCTAATCATGACATGTAAGCATCAATCTGTACAAAACTCTTAGATGTCTCATATCGTGATTATGACAATGCATACATCTAAAATGACATAAACACAAAATGTTTGATAGTAATGATTGAGCTTAAACATCATGTATGAGTGACATACCCGTTTCACATGCATGGTAACACAAGTTTTTTTTTTAATGTCACAATGACAAATGAGAGGATGGGGTGTGAAGCGAGGAAATATGGGCATGAATGGTATGGGATTGAAGAGAGAGGCGAGGAGCGTTCAATCGATAAACATGCTGAACATACTATAGAAAGCAATCTCTCCTTGCATAAGACAAGACATCATCTTAAGAATGTAAACATCATCCATCTCAACATGAAAAGACTTTCCAAGCATACATGCTACGAACTATGTACACATATACATCATGCTATGAACTTAACATTCAGAGAATCATAACCTTTTTTTAATTGTCTGACTTCTCCTTGTTTTCCTTTTGTTCTTTTTTTCACCCTTTTCTTATGTTTCTTCTCCTGTAAGGTAGATGAGCCTCCCGTTGCCTTCTCTCTTCTCAACTTCTTTTTTCTTCTTCTCTTAAAACTCTCTGTCTCCTTCCCCAAGAAAACAAAGATCTCTTCTTCTCAAACCTCTCTCTATGTTTTTTTCTCACCCTCTCTTTTCTCTTCTTCAAAAGGCTTCCATTCTCTGCTCCTCCTTCCTTACTTCTTCTCAAAAAACTCTGCTTGCTCTTTTATTTACTTTTCTGATCTGTTCACCTCCACCACTCATTCGCTTATTCCTTGCATATAAAATTTTTAAAATTTTTATTTTCAAATTTCAAATTCTTTTATTTCACATTTCTTTCTTAACCACTCTTTTTATATTTTTTCTTTTTTTTAATCTCAAAATTTTTTATATACTCTCACTCATCATCATTTTTTTTAAAATTTTAATTTTAATTTATTTTAATTATTATCTTTTCTTTCACGTGACAATTTGTGCCATGCCACTTATTTATTTATTTATTTATTTATTTTTAATTTGGCTCTGTTTGATTCATTTTTTCTTCTTTTTCTTTTAATTGATTTTTTTATTAATTATTTTTTATGCAAAGTCTTTATAAACATACTTAAGATGTTTATTTATCATTTCACATACTACTAAACTCATGATACAAGAAAATATTTAAAATTCGTGAATAAAACTCAACAAAGTAAAAATTTAACAAAAAAAAAATTGTAATAATATAAAAACTACAAAAGCTCTTATTTATAATTGAAAGAAATAAATATTATATTAATTTTCGAGAAATAAATGTATTAAAAAGACATTACAATGAAAAGTTAATTAGAGAAGATATGACTAATTAAGCATTAAAATAAAATATTTAATATCTTACAGTATTATTTTAAAATTTAAAAATTAACTAAGATTACATTATATTGATTAAATATTAAATTAAAATATTTTTGAATTATGATAATTATTGGTAGTTGTTTATATATAATTTTTCTAATCCTAATTTGAATAGAAAAATAATTTTATTTAGATTGTGACATAAATAAATTAAAAAAGATAATTATAGAAAAGGGAGATAATCTTAAAAAATAAATATTCTACAAATATCCTTTTTTTTAAAAAAAATTTGGATAAACATAAATAAAATAAAACAAAGTAGGGTGAAGGTTAGAAAAGATTGGATTTAAAAAATAATAAATAAAAATAATAATAAATCCGAAATAAAAGAGGAGTGATAAATCCTTAAAAAAATCTCCCCATATCTTTTAAAAAGAATATATAACCATCTTGGAGATGGTTAGAATTTAAAATGATTGGATTTTTAAATTTGAAAAAATAATAATAAATCCTAAAAAATTGAATGAATAAAGAAAAAAAAAGAAAAGAAGAGATGTAAATCCTTAAAAATCTAATATCCATCGGATTTTAAAAAAAATTAATGATTAATCTGAGGAGAAAATATATTGGATTTTAAAAGATATGAGAATACAAAATCGGATTTATTATAAAAATAGTAAATAAATCCGAGAATAAAAAATAATAATAAAAAGCATCTGAAAAAACAAAAGTTGTTCGTAAAATAATAATAATAATAATAATAATAATAAATAAAATAAGTTGATATAATGGATTAATGGTATTTTAAAAATATATATTCAAAATTCAAAAACATCCGGATTTTTGAGGAATACATCTAAAACCCGGGACTATGAGATCATAGAACAACGGAGAAGAAAATGACACAAGAGAGGAAAGAAAGAGAGACAAAGACGAAGAGCAAAGAAAAAGACATCAGAGGAAAAAAAATATTGGGCTGACGAGGGGCAGCATTGACAACTTGAAAGAAAACAATCTTAGGTATTATTTAATAAAAAGCTATATGAGAATGCTTATCTATGTGAAAGCCATGATGATTTTAAGAAAAAACACATGCACGTATTTCATGCATGATAATTTCATCATATCAAAATATATGCATGGTTTCTGTGAATGGTGATTTCATTATAAAGGGATCTACATGCTTACTTTAGTGCCCCATTAACTCATCATGGAGAAAAATATACATGTATGACTGCACATGCACATCTTTCTATTTGCATGCCCATGTTCCACTATCCTTCCTTCTCTATTGTTTATTTTATCAAATAGAAGCTTTCCTTGTTTTGATCCCTCATATTCGAACCTTTGTAGGTGCTTTTCCTGGTGGTACAATATCTTCATTAGAGCTTACTTATGATAAAAAAAAATTAAGATCAAGACCATTAATTGATCTTATGAAAGAAAATACTTAGTGATGTCAAGCCTTCATTGTTGTGCACTCTCTTCCTATCTCGGCAGCGATATATATTGTTAGCTTTTTTTATTGTAGTAAAAAAATGCCATTGTCACTCTGATTGCCTGAAATTGAAGTATTTTTTTCAACTTTCCCACTAGGTTCCACCTAATATGTCATTGTTCATCCGATCATTAGATTTTATGTTGCTTACCTTATGTCCATGTTTGATGCATGAGGATTGACAAAGGATGTTAGTAATTGATTATTCTATCCAAGTGATTTAATTCATCCGTATTTTAGATGTTGGGAGGAAAGAATAGTTAAAAAAATAATAAAAATGAAAAAAAAATAAAATGGGCACATAGATGTTGGATAGAATCCCTTTGAAAAATATTGTGTTGTTAAAAAAAGAAGAGTTCACAAAAGAAGCTACGAATCTAAATCATAGAAACATTCAGGGTTGTTTGCAATTAATGTAGAGGAAAAAAATGTGTAAAGAAGGTTTGGGTTTATTTGTAATAAAAGTGAGGGAAGCATAAAATGCTAAATTTTGAGGGTTTAGTAGCAAAATCCTAAGGGAAATGTGAAAATGGAAAATTTGGGGGTCGATTTGTGAAATTTGGCAAAAATAAAATGGAAAAAAGTTGAAATTATGGGGTTTTTTTGCAAAATATGGTGAAATGTGAAAAACTAAAAATTTAGAGGGCCTAGTTACGTAAATCCTTAAATTCATAGGAATTCAAAGGGGTAATGTGCAAAAATGACATGAGAGGGGTTAAAATGAAAAAAAAGAAAAATAATGAGATTTTAGTGGAAGTCGAGGGAATTATTGTAAATTTGCAGGCCCACTTCCATAAACTCATGCTGAGTCGAATTTAGTGGTAGAGAGCTCTATTTAAAAGTTTCCTCATTATCTCTTGAGACTCTCTTGAGTGAGTGGAGAATGATATGAAGAACACGAATCTCATGTTGAGTCCAATGTAGTGGTATAGAGCTCTCTTTGAGAGTTTCCTCATTACCTCTTGAGACTCTTTTCAGTTGAGTGGAAAATAAATTTTAAAAACCACAATCTCATGTTGATGTCTAATGTAGTGATAGAGAGCTCTCTTTGAAAGTTTGCCCATTACCTCTTGAGACTATCTTGAGTGAGTGAAAAAATGCTATGAAGACCGCAAGTCTCATGTTGAATTCCAATGTAGTGGTAGAGAGCTTTCTTCGAGAGTTTCCTCATTACCTCTTGAGACTCTCTTGAGTGAGTGGAAAATGATATGAAGACCACAAGTCTCATGCTTAGTCTAATGTAGTGGTAGAGAGCTCTCATTGTAGAGTTTCCTTATTACCTCTTGAGACTCTCTTGAGTGAGTGAAAAATGATATGAAGACCACAAGTCTCATGTTGAGTCCAATTACCTATTTATACTCTCTTGAGTGAGTGAAAAATGATATGAAAACCACAAGTCTCATGCTGAGTCCAATGTAGTGGTAGAGAGCTTCCTCATTACCTCTTGAGTGAATGAAAAATATGTTGAAGACCATCAACTCTTGAGACACCCTTGATGAAGTGGAAAATATTTGAGTGAAAAAAAAAACTTCTTAAGTAAAAAATCTTTTAAGATCCACATGGACAAATAGGAGTCTTTCCAGAGCAAGAAAAATTATTGCATGATGCTCGCACCTCATATTTCCAAAAAAAAAAAACAAGAAAAGGAAAAGGAAAAGGAACTCTCTCAAATTGACTTAAAAAAAGCTCAATTAGTGAAAAAAAAGTTCCCTAAGTGATGTTTAAAAAAATGCTTTTGAGCAAAGAAAAAATAAATTTCAAGTGAATCAACAAAAAATAAAATAAAATATTTCCTTGATAATGATGAAGAATGAGGTTTCACAAGTGCCTGGCACCGAGCATTCAAACTCAAAAAAAGAATAAAAAAATCAAGTTTATGATTTACAAACAAATGGGGATCACCACCCAAAATTCACAAAATATTCTTAAAAAAAAAATAAAACAAACAAGTCAAAGCAATCAAGTTAGTGACCGTATCATATGAATGGTCATGACGCAGGGATACACAAGCTAAGGCTCAAAAGCATAGGAGAATCAAGGCTTGAAAAGTTCAAATAATGAGACAAATGAGTTCAGAAATCTCGAGATATCAAAAGTCAAAGAGTAAAGAGCTTCATGAGTCCAAGACTTAAAGCTTCACAAGCGCGAAATGCCGGTTTTTTTTTTTTTGAAAAAAAATTAAATGAAATCAAGTTTGTGATTCAAAAACATAGAGAAGTCACAACTTGAAATACATTTGATATTCAAGATACAAGTAAGAAAAATAAGACTAAGGTCTACAAAGTCAAAGGAGACATCTTCAGCGTGATCTTCGGCATAAAAGTTAGGACAAAACAAAGTCAAAATAGACTCAAATTCTGTAAAGTTAGAGAGACATTAGGGAAGTAGAATTATGAGAGTTAGAGTTTTTTTTTCCAATCTTTGTATTCTCAATCAAATTTATGCAATTGATCAAATTAATTTCTTTCATGTTTATTGCTTCTCATTCACACTTTGTTGTTAATCGGAGGTAGCCATGCATTAGTCTAGGGTAATTAACATTAGAGGCTTGCCTCTTATGGAAGTCATAAACTCACAATCCCATGATGTCTAAACAAGAATTAAAATTTGATTTGTGATCCATTTTTTTTTTAACTGGTCAATCCTAATTAAAGGACGGGTAAGAAAAAAAGGAGCCCACAGTAGTCTTTCAAAATTTGAATTTTTAAAATTATTATTAAAAAAATCTAAAGAAGAGGATTTAAAATAAATAAAGTGCCTAAAGTAATTGTTTCATTGGCTTTACTCTTAAGTTGATATTGTTCTGATTCATAATTGTAAAAATATAGATAATATTTTAAATTAAAAAAATTTTCATTTGCAAGACATATGTAATTTAATAATTTACCTGAATTCATTTAATCAATTTTTTAAAATTAATTTTTATAAATTATTTACATTTAAGAACTTATTAATTACAAAATAAATTGATATTAAATATTTTTGAAAAATACTACCTTTCATTTAAACTTCTATTTAAATTAATCATAATTTTAAAAAAATATTTATTATTACATTAAAGCTTTAATATTTTTGAAATCCCTAATCATACATATTTTTGCAAATTTTCTCATAATTTTTAAAAATAGCAAGTTCAACAAAAACATCTAATAAATGAGAAATAAATAAATAAATAAATAAAATCATTCAAATGAAAAAAAAATAATAAAATTTTTAAAATAATGAAAATATTTAAAAAATGAAAATATATAATGATAAATAATTTAAAATTAAAAAATATATTAAAAAAACGATGAACGGGGCAGGGTGGAAAGGGGAGGGCCGGAGGGGGAAGGGGAGGAGGAAGGGCTTGGGCTTTGGTGGAAAGGGTGCGGGGGAGGACGTCTGGAGTAAAGGAGCAAGCGGGGTTAACTAACTGAAGCCTCCTGCTCCCTGTCGCTACAAGCTGAAGAAGCAACACCCGTTGAATAGATGCTGGACATGTGGCTAGCTTCTTATGTTCAATTATTGGAACTGTACTTATAAATTGAGATAGTTATAAATTGAGAGAGAATGTATTAGACTCTTCTCAACTCATCATATAAATAAACATTGTGGTAGCAATACATGTCTCATATTAATTGAGTGTTATTTTTGTGAAAGCTAAGTACATAGGCATTACTACAACAAAAAATGCTATTTACGACACATAAATTTGTGACACGTAAAAAAGTTATAAATTTGCGGTATAAATTGCAACAATATGCGACAAAAAAACTAAAAACGTTACAAAACGAACCAAGTTGGATCGCAAAAAATGACCATTCAAAAACATTGCAAAATGTGTCTCAAAATTTTGGGATCTAGCATGTAATTGTTTTGTGACACAGATTGCGACACATTATTTACAATGATATATTGACGTCACAAAATGAGACAAAGTTTTTGAGCCCAGCATATATTTGGTTTGCGACACAGTTTGCGACACATTATTTTCAACGATCTATTGACGTCATAAAATGTGTCGCAAAATTTTGGAGGCTATTATATATTTGGTTTGCGACAAAGATCATAACACATTATTTGTAATGATCTATTGACGTCGCAAAATGTGTCGCAAAGTTTAACAATAAAAAATTATATTACTCCCAGAAAAGTGGGTTTTGGTTTGTGGGTAATTATAAGACAACTCTTCCATAGACACTTATCTTCAATTGTCTAGCTTCACTATTCTTCACTTCCTTCACAAGTTTTGACAATTTTTTTGACAAATAAACATTATTATTTGGTATTAGTGCCTTCAAAACTTTATTCATGGTGATTTAAATTGGTATGTCTTCCTCTCCTCCTCACTCTCTTTAATTTGCATTTAGGGTTTGATTTAGTATATTTAGTACATTTATATGATTATACTAGTTAATTTTTGTAAAAGAATTATAATTTTTTTATTAATACTACCACTAAGGGTTGATTCAACCGACAAAGGTTTGTATTGATTAAATAAGTAGTTTTGAATTTGAATTCTTGTATACACGTGTTGGGAGAGAGATCCACTCTTTATAAGCCTTTTAGCACCTCACCATAAAACAAAATTAAATATATATATATATATATATTTTAAAATTCTATGATTTTTAATTAAAATTAATTATATAATATTATCTAAACAACTATGAAAGACAAACAAAAGAAATTGGGTCCATGGTTGATTTAGATAATATTATATAATTAATTTTAATTAAAAATAATATAATTTTAATATCACTTCCCGTCCCCACCGCATCTTTGCCACTCCTGCGGCAACCTCACTGACAAGGCTCCCCGCAAGTGCACGGAGTTGTCGAAGTAATAAATCACAGGTGAGTGGGGTATCGTATCCACAAGGAAAAGAGAATAAGACTAATTAATTTGCTTCTTAACTACATGAAAGTTGAACAGTGATAAGTGTGATAAGATTCAATTCACAAAAGTAAAACAACCCGAAAGAGAGCAAAAGTAAAGTAGAAGGTAAGGCAATCGATAAAGATGGGGTACCCGGGTATTGATCCGCCTAGGAAAATCGTTTCAAGTGCAAGAACTCTCTATTATGCTTCCTAACTAATGCAATGGTGAGTCAGGGACATCCTTTAATGCATGGCCTCAAATCTAGGGTTAACCAAGCCTAATCCTCTACATGTCCCGTAGGAGAAATTGAACAACCTCTCAACCTAGCACTCGTAAGAAGGATTGCACTAAGCTCTAGGGATTCCAAGTGATAAATCTCTTCCTAATTGTAGACCTAACCCTTGGTCCAGAAGAAAAGTCATTAACCACAATTAAGCCCTAGATGCTAAAATCACCTTCAACGCTTCACTCCATTGCACTCGCAACTAAGCCCCAGCTGAGGGTCATCCCTTAGCTCGTTCGCTCTATTATGGCCGCAAAGAACTCGAGGAACGGAGGTAGAATCTATCACACCGGAGGTGAAAGAGGACGCTCCTGTACCTCTCGACTCACCCTCTCAACCCTCTCCAATCAATCTTTGTCTAACTCTCATGGTGTGTTACTCACTCACAAGGGTTACCACATGAACTCTCAACCCTAGTGTCACTCTAAGGGAGTATTCAAACAATCAAACATTCAAGATTGGAACTCACAATAACATCAATTAATTGAAAGCATAATAAAAAGATTCAATGAAACTAATACATCCTAGGGTTCACAAATACCCAAGTACCCACTAGGGGGTTTAGCTCTCCATGGAGCACAATAAAAATGATAATGAAATCAAATGTAAAAAAATAATACATAGGAAAACCCCCTCGATAGTCGTGGCGATGGTCTTGTGGAGAGTCCTCTACTCGTCACAAGATCCCCTTGTCCGGTATAAGATACGCCTCGATGAATCAATTCGATGGAGGCTCCCTTACCAACCTTCTTCTAAAGAGATGACTATGTCAGAGCCATAGAACCTCTCCAAATCCCTAGCTAATACCTCTCAAAACCCTCACCGCAGCCCTCTCTCAAGTTGGGGAAAAGATGGAGAAAAGAATGATGAAATCGGGGCTGAAATCGACCTTAAATAGGGCTGGAATCGGGATTCCACACGCCCTTGTGGATATTCCACACGGGCCTGTGGAATTAACGCACGGGCGTGTGGAATTTCCACACGCCCATGTGGCTCCTCTATTTTGCTCCTTCTTTGGCCGGCTGTGAACAGTACTTGCTACATTGATTTGCTGTAGTGATATCTACATTACCCTGCTACAGTAACGGCCTGAAATACTCCTGAATCCATGCTTTCATCGAGGTAACATAAACGGGCACACATTCACATCGTAGATCATTTTGGTTCTTCAATAAATGGTCACGTTGGTGGAGATCTTGCTAAATATGCACAAGCCAGAATCCTAGGATGTAACTGCCTTCATGCCCCTCTGAATTATTGTCTTAGCTCGAATACAACGAGGTTGGCATACATAATATCATTCTAAACCCGACTCATGTCTCCGCGTTTGAGCCTTCTCAAGATCTCCTCTAAATAATGCGTAAAACGATCTATAATGGCTTCTTTCGCAAATAATTGGCCTCACAACCCAACCTGCATAAAAGTACATAAATACACACGTATTAGCGTTAAAACCTGACAACAGTAATACTCATCATAAGGAAAGAACGCTTCGCATTCTTATCGCACAAGCACTTATGAAACTCCCCCACACTTAAGCTTTTGCTTGCCCTCAAGCAAAAGTTAAAACATTATATGCATAGATGAAGGGACTATTGGATGTGCTTGGCCTTAGGTTCACCAAAGCATGCAAAGAAAGCATTCTAATAATAAAGGAAATTTTCAACACTAAATACGAAAGAATTAATGCTCTAGCTAAAAACTTGAATTAAAAAGGACAACAAACCCGAAATCGTATAAGTGTGTGAACTCACTCAAGTCAACCCAGACTATACTCCTCACAGTTCTAGGTATAAGGGACTTATTTATCTACGAGGAGTACCAAACATTTCAAAAAGGGTAGTAGCTTCGCACATCCTCTAAGGTAGCCCTTTCCAAAGCGGCCGCTAAGGCGGCTTCCACACTTTCGAGGTGGTAGCTCTTTTTACCGGGGTGGTAGCTTTCACATATCCCATGAGATAGCTCTTTTTCTCAATAGGGCATAGCTAGTATCCGACTTATGAGAGTAGCTTCATACATCATGGGTGTTAGCTCTTTCCTCCAAACAAGCAGAATTAAACGATAAAAACACTTTGTTGTTTCTTTCTTTTCCATTTTTTTGTTTATACTAAAGCAACACAAGAAGCAATCGAAACAATACTCCCCTGACTCCTAGTGTTGCATTTGATGGAGCTAAATCCTTGGGGGTGATGTTCCAACGGGTTGTGAGGCACACACGACCAAGTGCCGAAGCACCTTGGCCGTGTCTATGACAAGTTCTCAATTCCCATGATGACAAGGCCATCAGCACGCATAGACGAGGGGGTTCAGTAGAGCTCAATAAAAAAACAAAAAAACTCGAGTATATAAAAGATAGAACAAGAAATACAAATCGAGACAACAAAATGAAAAGTAAGCTCAGAAGGAAAGTCCTTTCTGAGGATAACATGTCCAAAATAAAATGCAAGTAGAAATAAAAGCAAGTCAAGTGTCAGCGCCATGCTCTAGCTCCTTTGCTGTTGGTGCTGGATTAGAAGGTGCTGGTGGGTGCAATGATGGTGATGTAGGGGGCGTATGGGAGGTGCTTGGTCGCAGTACAAAAGGTGCAGCAGCATCTCTCTGAAGGATCTGCTGTAAAGCGTCGAAACGCTCCATGAACTCAATGAACTGTGCGGCTTGCGTCGTGCGCACCTCTGCTATCTCCGCTTGTGCCTCAGCGATCTCTGCCCGCACTACCCCCACGGCACTCTCGAGCCTCTCAAAATGATCATGGGCTCGAGATGGTGAGAATATACGTACCGGGGATGAGTCCTCTATCACCGGATCTGCTTCAGTCTCCATCGGCATCGGCTGAGGCTCGGGGGCAGGCTGAGAAGACTCTGCATCATCACCCTCATCCTCAGCCATCTCTGGAGTTGGTAAAACCAAGGGATATACCCCCGTCCGTACTCGGTGGATCATACCCATCAATCTCATTGTCTCCAGACTCAGGGGAGCAGGAGTACTCGTTCTCTCAGCCCCGCGAATTGCGTCCAAGAGGCCTATGGCCATGATTAGTCTCGTAATGTAGGGGCCTGAGAAGATCGCTCCCAATCTAGCATAATGCCCCTGATGATGAATGTACTCTGCAAGGATGTGCCCCAGATGAATCGGTATGCACTACACCATCGAATACAGATATAAAAGCTCCTGACGGCTCAAAACGCCTGTGCTGTCACCACGCCCATTCACCAACCTACTCATAATGGCGTGTAAGTATCGGTAGGAAGGTCGGGAAAAACACATGGCCTTGGACACCCCCGGCTCGTACTGATCATGACCACACAGCACTCGATAGGCTCTCTGAGGGGTCAAAGCTCCAAGATAATCAGTCGGTAGTTGAGAATACTCCTCAGTGTCCGTGAATGCCTCCTCGTATAGCCCAAGCGAGACTGACAACTGCATGATGCTCATGCAGTAGTGATGTCCAAACGCTCTGAACTGGATGGTGTCCATGCTGTCGAATCTCTCATACGATCGATCAAACTCAAATGACGACAACACCTCCAGTGTGAGCTCACAGATGCCTGGCTCTCTAATCGTCAATAACTGACTCCACCCCCCTACTGAAATAAGGTCCTCGACCTCTTCAGCAAATTCATCCCCCTGTTGTAACTCTCGGAGCATGCTACTGTCCAGATACCGAGTCTGTTCGAACCGAAGTCTTGACAGACGCATAAAACGAGCCTAATGCTAGGGAATAGCGAAACTCATGCCCTCAGACTTGGAGGATGACTCCTGCGGCTGTTTCTCTGCTTACTTCTTTGACCAAGATGCCATATCTTGCAAGTTTTCAAAGAAAATCAATCAAACAAGCTGGATAAATGATGCTGCAGAAATCCACACGGTCGTGGGGAATTTCCCCACGCCCGTGTGGATCCACAGGATGTGAAGAACGGCACGACCGCGCCTCAAAAATCCAACAAAACACTTCTAAAACTCTTCTAACTTCATTCTAAGCATTCTCATGCACTCGTAAAAACAAAACATTCTCAGCAAGTTCATCGATTAGAATCAAGAATTAGCAAAGAAAATCAAAGATAGGGGCTTACCGACGAGTTGAGATGATGAGAATAGGAATAGGCCAGAAAATCAAGTAAGAATTCTCCAAAATCGGCAGTACGAGGTCGGAAACTAATGCTAGAATATTCTTAAAAGAGTGGAGAGGATGTAGATGAAGAGAAACAAGTCTTCTTTAAAAAGAACTCGTGCCCTTGGAGTTCTGTATATCCGCACGGGCGTGCGGAAATTCCACACGCCCGTGTGTCTCCACAGTGGAAAGCCACAGGGGCAGACGTACACCCCTGTTTACTCTCGGGATAGCTCTTGCTGTCTCTAAAAATGCTCGCACGGGCGTGTGGAAATTACCCACGCCCGTGCGCCCGACCCACAGGGGAAGCCGCACGCCCCTGTGCGCTATCTGTCCAACGAGAGAAAATCACTAAGTGTTTCACACGTCCATGCGGAAATTCCGTACGCCAGTGGACAATCACAGGCCCAACTCACAGGGGCATTCGCACGCCCCTGTGTGCTCTCGGGATGGAGAAGGGATCGTCTGTAGAAATCTACACGGGCGTGTGGAAAATACCCACGCCCGTGCGTTGGTCACAAGGTTGCCTACAGGGGTGTGTCCACGCCCCTATGTGCTCTCGGGAAAAATTCCCAGGTTTCTGCAGAACAACGCACGCCCGTGCGGTAATTTTGCACGGCTGTGCGATAATCGCAAGGTCGCTCATAGGGGCGAGTCCACGCCCCTGTGCCTTCTCTGGATGAGCTCGCAATACAACCCCATGGGCGTGTGGAAATTCCACACGCTCGTGCGTTTTCTCTAGATGACTTGAATAACTCTACAGGCTCTGTAGAAATTTTTTGAACATGTTTAAACATTCAGAGCCTGCTCTTTTATGCAACAATTACCAGCGAAAAACAATAGAAACAAGCTCAAGCGAATAGATCTTTGCCAAATCCACATGAAAACACACGAAGACACAGAAATGCACCAAAATGAAAACAACACAAGCATCTAAACATGAAGACACTAACACTTAACAAATTATTCATGCAAAACTAAACTATAACTGGGAAAAATAGTAAACACTTGGGTTGCCTCCCAAGAAGCGCTTGTTTAACATTACTAAGCTTGACGTACCTCATCTTACCTCACGGAGGTTCATAAATGAAAGTTGCCCTCTTACCCATGGCTTGAAAGCATGATGAGCAAAGTCTCTTAAGAGTAGAAGGTGAATTGTCGAGCTTGGGACTACCTAGAAACGGTTCATCGTTTGGTTCACGCACACCTCCAACAGTCTTGGAGTGTTTCCGGTGGCGTCTCCTTGCCCTCTTCATCTTCCAGAGCACCTTCTTCAAGATCCCCGATGTAGATGGTACTTCTTCAGTCGAGCCAAGCATCATTACTTTGTCAATTTCGTCCTCTTGGTTGAACAAACCCTCATATGGGTCCGGATTGAACATTTCATGCAAGTATTTATCAACAATCTCATCAGTAGTGTCTAGAAAATACAAAATATCATCAAAATCAAGAGAATGCCGCATGGCTTCAGCAAGGCGGTATGTGAGCTTGTCATCTCCGACTCTCAAAGTTAGCTCCCCGCCATCCATGTCAAACAATGCTTTGGAAGTCCGCAAGAACGGTCTCCCAACTATCAAGGGTACATCCACATCCTCATCCACGTCTAGCACTACAAAGTCAACCAGAAAAATGTAGTTGCCCATCTTGACAAGCACGTCTTCAATAATGCCCCTCGGATGTCGTACCGTTCGGTCTGCCAATTGCAAAGTCATCCGAGTGGGCCTAGGCTCGCCCAAGCCTAGCTTTTGGAAGAAAGTGTATGGCATGACGTTGATGCTAGCCCCTGAGTCCGCCAATGCCATTTCTTCACCTAGATTGCCAATATTACACGGAATGATGAAGCTTCCCGGGTCTTTCTTCTTGTTCGGCATGTTCTTTTGCAAAACCGCCAATCAAGATGCATCTAAAATCACTGAAGCACTCTCCTCCAACTTCCTCTTGTTAGTTAACAAGTCTTTCAAGAATTTCGTATACTTAGGTATTTGAGCTAATGCCTCAACAAAAGGAATATTGATGTGGAGTTTCTTGAACAAACTCAGGAACTTCTTGTACTGTTCATTCCCTTGGTCATTCTTCAATCTAGAGGGATAAGGGATTCTTCGCTTCAAAGGTGGGATTGCCATCTCCTTCTCTTTGCTTGTTCCCTCTTCAACCTCTATAACCTCGGGTGCATGTTCTTTTGGCTTCTCACCCGGAAGCCTACCTTCAACCTCACGACCACTTCTCAAAGTGATCGCCTTCACATACTCTCTAGGGTTGGTCTCGGTATTGCTCTGCAAGCTTCCATGTGGCCTTTCCGAGAGAGACTTCGCAATTTTCCCCACCTGGTTTTCAAGGTTATGCAAATAGCCGGTATGATTGCAAAGTGTAGCCTCAACTGATTCAAACCTTGTATTTGAAGATTGCACAAATCTATTCAAGGCCTTCTCCAAATCATTCATTTGGGTTTCCAAACCTAAAACTCTGTTTTCCACTTTTCGGGGCTTGTTATTGGAAACCCGGTGGCCCCATGGCCTTTTGTGCACCTTGGTTGCTCCATGAGAAATTAGGATGATTCTTTCAACCTGGATTGTAGGTATTGCTATATGGGTTTCCTTGAGTCATCATGCCATTACCTACAAAATCGACGTTCTCAACCGAAGATGCATCACCAATAGAGATCGGGCAATCGGAGGGAGCATGTCCTCCACCACACCGGTGCAAGTATTCACGGCCACCACTCTGTTTGAAGTTAGAATATCTAACTTCTTACTCAAATTTTCCACTTACGCCGCCAATGAAGTTACTGCATCTATCTCATGAAGACCGACCACCTTTTTCTTCTATCTAGCAATCCATTGGTAGCTGTTTAAACCCATTTCTTCAATAAGTTGACGGGCCTCATCGGAGGTCTTGCTACCTAAGGTACCTCCTGCTACCGCATCCAAGAGTTGTCTTGTACTCGGATTTCAACCCGTTGTAAAAAGTCTGAATAATCATCCACTCCGTGAATCCGTGTTGTGGGCACTTTCTCAGGAGCTCCTTGAACCTTTCCCATGTCTCGAATAGAGACTTCAATTCCGACTGTACAAAGGATGAGATCTCATTCCTAATCTTTGCAGATTTTCCAGGAGGAAAATAACGGGCCTAGAAAAGCTTCTACCATCTCCTCCCATGTAGTAATCGAGGCTCTAGGTAATGAGTGTAGCTACTGTTTTGCTCTCCCTTTTAGGGAAAATGGGAAGCTCTCAACTTGATGGCATCATCCGTCACCCCGTTTATCTTAAGCATATCACACACCTCGAGAAAGTTCTCTATGTGACTGTTTGGATCCTCATCGGCCAAGCCATTGAACTGTGTGGATTGCTGCAACATGTGGATGAATGCCAAGCTTTAGCTCAAAATTCTGAGCTATAATTGGGGGTTGTACAATAATCGATTGTATGGCAAAAATTGAGGGTCTAGCATAATCAGAGAGTGTCCTCTGCTGTTCATTCTGTTCTGCCATATTATCTGACCCTTCAACTTCCAAATCAGCTAGATTAGATTGTTCTTCCACAGGTCCTTTCCCTTTTCTTCTAAGTGTTCTTTCAAGCTCGGGGTCTCCTTCAATCAATATTGAGGGGTTCCCTCGGGTCATCAACCTGAAGCTGCACAAAGGAAAGAAAACAAATCAAAATGATGATTAAAAAGAAAATGTGAAATAGAATGGATAAAGGAATAGCTAAGGAAACAAAAGTGCAAAGTATCTCTAAACGCCTTTTCCAGGGCAACGGCGCAAAAAACTTGACAAGGCTCCCTGCAAGTGCACGGAGTTGTCGAAGTAATAAATCCCACGTGAGTGGGGTATCGTATCCACAAGGGAAAAGGGAATAAGAATACTTAATTTGCTTCTTAACTATATGAAAGTTGAATAGTGATAAGTATGATAAGATTCAATTCTCAAAAGTAAAACAACCCGAAAGAGAGCAAAAGTAAAGTAGAAGGTAAGGCAATCGATAAAGATGGGGTACCCGGGAATTGATTCGCCTAGGAAAATCATTTTAAGTGCAAGAACTCTCTATTATGCTTCCTAACTAATGCAATGGTGAGTCAGGGACATCCTTTAATGCATGGCCCCGAATCTAGGGTTAACCAAGCCTAATCCTCTACATGTCCCGGAGGAGAAATTGAACAACCTCTCAACCTCGTACTCGTAAGAAGGATTGCATTAAGCTCTAGGGATTCCAAGTGATAAATCTCTTCCTAATTGTAGACCTAACCCTTGGTCCAGAAGAAAAGTCATTAACCACAATTAAGCCCTAGATGCTAAAATCACCTTCAACGCTTCACTCTGTTGCATTCGCAACTAAGCCCTAGCTGAGGGTCATCCCTTCGCTCGTTCGCTCTATTATGGCCGAAATGAACTCGAGGAACGGAGGTAGAATCTATCACACCGGAGGTGAAAGAGGACGCTCCTGTACCTCTCGACTCACCCTGTCAACCCTCTCCAATCAATCTTTGTCTAACTCTCGTGGTGTGTTACTCACTCACAAGGGTTACCACATGAACTCTCAACCCTAGTGTCACTCTAAGGGAGTATTCAAACAATCAAACATTCAAGATTGGAACTCACAATAACATCAATTAATTGAAAGCATAATAAAAAGATTCAATGAAACTAATACATCCTAGGGTTCACAAATACCCAAGTACCCACTAGGGGGTTTAGCTCTCCATGGAGTACAATAAAAATGATAATGAAATCAAATGTAAAAAAAAACAATCCATAGGAAAACCCCCTCGATAGTCGTGGTGATGGTCTTGTGGAGAGTCCTCTACTCGTCGCAAGATCCCCTTGTCCGGTATAAGATACGCCTCGATGAATCAATCCGATGGAGGATCCCTTACCAACCTTCTTCCAAAGAGATGACTATGTCGGAGCCATAGAACCTCTCCAAATCCTTAGCAAATACCTCTTAAAACCCTCGCCGCAGTCCTCTCCCAAGTTGGGGAAAAGATGGAGAAAAGAAAGATGAAATCGGGGCTGAAATCGGCTTTAAATAGGGCTGGAATCGGGATTCCACACGCCCTTGTGGATATTCTACACAGGCCTGTGGAATTAACGCACGGGCGTGTGGAATTTCCACACGCCCATGTGTTTCCTCTATTTTGCTCCTTCTTTGGCCGGCTATGAACAGTACTTGCTATATTGATTTGCTGTAGTGATATCTACAATACCCGGCTACAGTAACGGCCGAAATACTCCCGAATCCATGCTTTCATCGAGGTAACATAAACGGGCACACATTCACATCGTAGATCGTTTTGGTTCTTTAATAAATGGTCACGTTGGTGGAGATCTTGCTAAATATGCACAAGCCAGAATCCTAGGATGTAACTGCCTTCATGCCCCTCCGAATCATTATCTTAGCTCGAATACAACGAGGTTGGCATACATAATATCATTCTAAACCCGACTCATGTCTCCGCGTTTGAGCCTTCTCAAGATCTCCTCTAAATAATGCGTAAAACGATCTATAATGGCTTCTTTCGCAAATAATTGGCCTCACAACCCAACCTGCATAAAAGTACATAAATACACACGTATTAGCGCTAAAACCTGACAACAGTAATACTCATCATAAGGAAAGAACGCTTCGCATTCTTATCGCACAAGCACTTATCACTCACCGCCACTGCTTCTCTCCCCATCAATGCTCCCTGGTCAGATACATCCCCTCCCCTAATCAATGATCCCTGGTTCGACGAATCCCCTTCCCCCGTCTACCGCCCCCATCCGAGCCCCCGCCATCAATGCCCCCGCTTCCAACACCGCCGCCATCATCCTCTCTTCTGTCCCCCAACCCCTCCCCATCCGCGCTCCGCCGTGAGATATTAAAGTCAGTTCTCCGAGTAAATATTTCGACTCTATCGCTTCTCTTCTCCTTCAATTTAGTCTTTTTTTTTCTCATTTTGATCTCTTTTTTCTCTGGTTTGTGTTTGTGTTTTCTTACAGATCCAACAACAGAAGCGCGAGAGCAGCATAATCGGATCCTTTGGTGCTGGTATGGATTGCTTTTCTTTTTCAATTTTCGTTCTTTGGAGTCTACATGTTTGCATTTTAGATTGTTGAATTTTCTTTTGTTCGGAGTTGTTTAGTGTTTTTTTTTAATTGGTGTTCACTGACACATTTGGTGAACAAAATGCCCGGCTATAATCAATCTTAATTTGGTCAATTGGTATTTGCTGTGTGTGAGATCGAAAATACACATATGGCATCATGTCTGTGAAGAAGACAGCAGATGGCACATCAAAGCACAAATATCATATTTTTTTCGTGGGTCCTTCCATTCCTAATAGAGGCAAGCCTCTATTATTAATCACCCCAGATAGTATCTTGGGAACCTCCGATTAAGGGCTCAAGTACAAGTAAAAGAAAGAAGATTTGCGAATTATAAATCATGTTATTTTATTGTATAAACATATTTATTACATCACTTATATATATATACACATATTTTATATCATTGCCACTGCCGTGCTTTGCCACTGCGTTGCCTGCTTAATTGCCATAACAATTTTTTTAGTTATCGTCTCAAAATAAATAAGTCACCATTGCCTGTGCCTTATCATCGCGTTGCAATATATATCTCATTGCTACCTCGAGATAAGCACCCTTATCGTTGCTTTGAGATTAGTAGTGCATATTTCCCTGCTATTAGTCTGCGTGCGTATCATTTCCAAATTTCTTTTTCATGCACATTTCCCACTTTTTTTTATTTTTTTTTTATTATGCGCGTATGCATTACTCTCAAATTTTTATATCATGCCCATATGCATGCATAACATGCTCCTCATACACACTTAATTTTTCTCATTTTTATTTATTATCATCATTTTTTTATTTTTTTTTGCCATGCATGTATGCATGCTTTCTCATTTTTATTATGATTATTAATTTTAAAATTTTTTATTTTTATTTCTTATGCACGTGAACTTGCATACATGCTCCTCATCATTCATCAATTTTTTTTTTATTTTTTTCATTTTTCTTTTTTTGCATATATGTCTTTTTCATGGTGGGCCCAGCCTTTATTATTATTTTTTTAATTAGTGGTACACGTGAATAGGTATGTATATGCATGTTTTTTTTTGTTATTATTTGCATGCTTTTTTTTTTGCCATGCATTGAGATAACTCCATGTTTTTTTTTTAAAATGAACTAGGACATGCATACCCAATCATGCTCCTCATTTTTTTTTAATGAAGTAGGACATGCATACCCAATCATGCTCCTCATTTTTATCAACATCAGCAATGTGACACCAATTGACCAATAATAAGATTCATGAATATTTTGACTGAGAGAGACATCCACTAAAATGTTTGGTTGAGTACGGACATGCTTGCATGCGTGCATGGATTCCCCCCCCTTCCTTTATTTTTTTGGAGAAAAGAAAAATTGAAAATTTTTCAATACATGGAATTCAAACATATGCCAAGATCCAATTCTACATACATGAATCTTAAAGAAAAAAACTAAACAAATAATCTTCTTATAGGGCTTGTTTTTCCATGTCCGCCACACCACTTAAATTGCAAGTTTCTGCAAATTATTTTAAGTACAAAGATTCTGGTGGCAAGCAAAAGAACCCTTCTATGCATAACTTATTTAAAGAGGGAGGCCCATCCTTGCCAAGTTCTTGCTGTAGCCATTGCGCCACAACAGTCGCTTGAGTGAATACTAGGGAGGTTCACACGTGCAAGAATAGCTTGATTCAAATTATCAACAATAGTCGGATGATAATCAGATCTCGTTAGATGAAACATTGGTGAACAGTCAGGCTCATCATAAGCTAGCAAAGCCATACAATATTCCAGCTGTTGCTTATACTTTGGTGACTCCCCAAATGGTACTAGCTTGGTCTGAGCAAACTCCAAAGCTTCTGTGAACTTTCTTTAGCTGAGCAAACCAACAAAATGAAGACTCAATATCTAAACGGAAATCATTTTCTTCTTCCAAGAGGTTAGGAGTTATATGTTTTGTAGTCCCATGGTCTTGAGAGTATTCCCCTCCATTACGAAAGTGAAAACTTATTTTTTTTGTAAATCCATGCGTACAAGATAATTAATGGGCTGGTTCATTCCAATACAAGAAATGAAGGCCTCCAGTGTCTCTTTTGAACAAACGTCAGTATCATTGATCGCAATGTTCTCGTAGAGCTTCGGACCCAAATCCATCATTGGAATCAGGAAACAACAAAGAAGGAGGAGTTCTAACTCCAAGCTATGGCTCTCCCCCTCTTGTCTAAGGGATTGACAAGAATAGGTGGCAACATCAATGATGGCGGCAGCGGTGGTGGTGGTTATCATTGTCCAAGTCCTTCTGGAGCCTTCGCGGATTGGTATCATCTTCCAGTTTCTATTCTTCTCCGGCAGCAACATTAGTGAAGGGCTGGTTTTTTGGGCTTACAGTGTAGCAACATCAGCAACGATGGCAGCTTCAACGATGAACGCGACAAGTAGTAACAGAAGCAGCAACAGCATCAACGACAGGCAGTGATGACAGCAAACTCAGTGGAAGCGATGACGGCAACATCTGCAGCGAGGCAGCGAACTTCAACAGTGACGGTGTCAAGCGGGGACAACGACGCAACAAAAATATTAAGCTTGCTTGGCGGCATTATCTCAGCCACTCAAGCAGCAATGACAGCTTCAATGATGAACACGACAACCAGCAACAACAGCAGCAATGGTGTCAAGCTGCTTGGCGGCATTATCTCAGCCACTCAAGCAGCAACAGCAATGGTGTCGGTGATGGTGACGCTAACAACGCGCAAAGATAGCAGCAATGGTAGGCAACAGCAGGCCACAAAGGTAGCGACGGCGACGGCGAGCAGCCATGGTGATAGACAACGGCGATAGCAACGAATATTTTTATTTATATATACATATATATATATATATATATATATATATATATATATATATATATATATATGAATACGGGGAGAGAGAAATTTGCACATTTTTCCTTTTTTTTCTCTTTTCTCTTTTTTTTTTCTCTCAAAAAATTCCTCTTTTTTTTTCTCTCCACAAAATCTTGTTGGGGAGTTTTTTTCCTTCTTCTCCTTCCTCCCTTTTAAAAGATTTCTCTCTTCTTCTTATCAAAGATCCCTCTCATCCTTATCATAATCCCGATTCCTTCCTGTGAGATCACAATGAATTATAGGATCGAATTTAAAAGTAATTTTTTTAAAATTTTTTTAATTAATTTCAAAATTCGAAATTTTAATTTTAAATTTTAAATCCTTTTTTTATTTATTATTTATTATTTTTATTTTTATCATTTATTCATTATTTAGTTTATTGTTATTATTTTTATTTATTAATTTTTTAAATCCACTTAACCCAATTCGCCTTGCGGTGTATGTTCAGGTGCTTCGGGAACTGCATTTCTCAAGTTGCCTCGAGATCCGTTCACAGACTACATGAAATTTAGGATCACCTCGGGATGTGTATTTGGGCTATCCTAAAATTTGAAATTGCCTCGAGATATGTATTCTCAAGGGCAATCTCGTAATTAGCATTTTGCCTCGAGATATGATCTCAGGGGCAACTTTGTAATTTTCATTTTGTATTTGCCTCGGAATTTGCATTCTAGTCCAAGACAACCAAATAATCAATTAAGACTAAGATTAGGATGTTTAATTTAATTCTAAACATATCCATGATTTAAAATTTTAATTAACTTAGGATTTGAGTTCTATTAGGACATATGTTACATTATTTATATATAAACAAATGCCCCCTTCCTACTTTTTTTACGAAATTCTCTTTAATGAGTTTGAGTGAGAGAAGTAGGAATTCTCAATCCTTTCTTTTGTCATGGCCAATACCTCTCAACCTTTTTGGGATATGATCCAAAATTACAATGAGGTTCCCCAAGGTCAAGCCTTCATGCGCCACACTCCTATCTTTGATTCTGAAGCTGAACCCGCAATCATATATGAAGGAGGAGAACAATTAGAGTGGGTGAAGCGCTATCCAAACCGTATTTGATGTAATTTGCTTGAAACTTGAAGGAGAAGTAAAAAGATTTGAAGACATTCGAAACCTGTGGATCTAGAATCATCAATCACCGTTCGGGATGAAGGGGTAGGGAGCCTATCCAAAGTAGTTTAATCGATCTTCCGTATGACACTGAGTGGGCCAAATTTATAATCAATAACTACTTCAAAGGGTTATCAGAAGTAGAATTGGTGGGCGGGATTGTGGCATCAGTCGGCCGCTATGATTTTGACATGAACTTTTATAAAGCGTTAGTAGAACTATGATGTCCCAAAACTAACACTTTTCACTTCTTGCAAGGAGAAGTTGGGATTTCATTATGGGACATCAAGGAATTGGCAGGACTTCCAATTACCGGAGACATCTATGATGAAGTCATACCTCCTAATGACACAATCTGCCAAAGATATGACCCTGAGTTTTCTGTTTTAAGAAATCTTTTCGACATCTTTCAAAGGCTCTTAAGACAAAGCGTCGACAAAGATGTATTTTTTGAGGATTGGGTGGAGTTCTTTAGGAGATCAAGACATAGCTCCCATTATAGGTCGGCTTCTAATCCCCCTCCAAAGCCTGTTTTCAAAGCAGATTTAGTTGCTTTCATAGCACTTTGGATTTACTTTTTTATGATGTCATGCAACATCATGTATGGGAGGAGAGTAGCTTTTCTCCCTACAATGCTAGCGCGCTTATACTTGGGCTTAAATGCCATGGCTAAACATAGAAGAGGGCCCGGATTCTCTACCACAGTGTTCGCTGCTCATTTCTTATATGCTTGGGCTGGTTATTATTTCCGGGGCATACATCTCAAGAGGAAAATAGATGACAATACCTCGAGTATCCCTGGGTTGCTGAGAATACCCAAGATGTTGCAATTTATGAATTCCACCGCAACTCCGTTTGTCAATCTTGTGTATGTGAGGAAATTCATCCAACATGAAGGCAATTTCATATCTTGCCCTTTCTCGTTCATGCATCATAATGACGGGATAGTGCAAGATTCCAGATACCCAGCTAGGCCCAATGTATTGGATTCATATACCATGGAATATGTGATGAATCTTCGTTGTGGAGTTCTTCCGCTTCGGTGTGCAAGAGATCTTTTTGCAGAACCCTACAATCTGCACCGATTTGGGTGCCAGTTTGGATACGAGCAGCATACTCCAGCATGTATTGATGTTCCTAGGAGGGCTTCCTCTCTTAGGATTCTTGCGGGGTACTGGCTTCATCTTTCTCGGCAGAAGACGTCTAGCTCATTCTACATCCCTGAGCATAACAGAGAAGGGAGACTTATACTTATCTATGCACAGAAATGGTTGAGGATTGTTGAAGCTTTTTTCCCACAGAACTATTCATCTTTGATCCATGATGACTTCAGACACAAAAGAGTCATTGATAGGGAGCGAGGGCAATCTTCGAGGAGCCACAGATTTATAAATGAAACTATATTCATTGATCATACTGACCCTACTGATAACCCAGTTAGTCCAACAAAGCGGCAAAGAACTGAAAGTATGCCAACTTCATTTATTCACTTATTTATCTATTTTATTATTATTATATATTTTTTTAAAAGCCAACTTTCCTTTATTTCTTTACAACTTTTTTTAATGATTTTTTTCTTAATTAAAAATTCTCATTTTCCTTTGAAATCCAGAAATCTTAAAGATTTCTCTCTCCTTTTCTCACGATTTCTTTTTTAAAAATCTTCAAAACTTCTCTTTTCTCTAGATTTTTTTTAAATCTTTAAAAAATTCTCTGTCATGATTTTTTTTAACCTTTTTTTTTCATTATTATTTTTTTAAACTCTAAAATCTTTAAAATTTTTCTTTTTTCTTTTTTTTTGAAATTCAGACATCTTTAAAAAAAAACTTCTTCCTTCCTTTTCATGTTTTTTTCCAACGATTTTTTTTCAATGATTTTTTTCAATGATTTTTCTTTCAATATATATATATATATAATGATTTTTTTCTTTCTTGAAACTAAAAAAAAATTTAAAATTTTTTTAATTCACGATTTTTTATTCAAAGTCTACCTTCGTAGCTTCACACCTTCTATTTGACTCAAAGTCGAAATTTTGTAAGACTTTTGTTTGGCTTAAAATTTAGAGTTTGTTATTTGACTCAAAATTCGAATCTTACTTTGACTCAAAATATGTGGTCGACAGGCATACAAGTTCGTGACACCCCATTGGACAATGGTAGGGCTGTTCACCATCCTCAAAGCATTGATAATGTTCCTCCATCAAGTCTAGAGATGCACATGAGCTCTCATGTTGGTAAGAAATATCACTTTCTATTTCTCCTTCTCTTTCATCTATACACTTTTAATGGACTTGATGACATCTTATCTCTAGATCAAATAAACACACAAGGTTTAAGTGTTGGCGCCAAGGTGAACATTGGAGTCGGCGATGATGGTGGGATGGAAGACAACATTGGTGTAGAGGAAAATATTGGGATTTAAGAAGCTCTTCCTAATCCATTACAAGGTATTGCTATGACATTTTTTGCACATTAGCCCTTTTAATTCCTATGAATTTAAGGTTTTATGCAACTATGCCCTCTAACTTTTCTTTTTTTTTTCCCACATTTCTACAAAATTTATAAATAACCCCAAAACTTTCATATTTTCATATTCTTCATGGTCTTTGCAATTAAACCCTCTAGCTTTCATATTTTCACACATGTTCACAATTTTGCATATGTTTCCTCAAATATGCACATGGAACATGGCCAAAAAAACATTTATCATACATTTGAATGACATGAAACCCACGATGGTGTCCACCAATCATGTATGGTGGTATAAATCCAACATTCATCCAATTCATGTATTAATCCATGAGAGATAAGAAATCATGCATCATATTTCAATGAGGGGAACTCTCATATATGTGTAAACAATCATGCTTCAACATTTTCTCTTTTTATTTTCTTATCATTTTCTTTTCACCCCTTATTTATTTTAAAAAATTTTTCCTATTAGGGGATGCACCAGTTGCCTTGGAAAATGAGCTCCCGCAGAACTCGCCAATAATCCAAGAAGGTTTTTTTTATATTATTTTTATTCATTTATTTATTTTTATTATTCTTTTCATCGCATAACGATTTTCTTCTTCTTTTTAGCCACTCAAGAGAATGAAATTATTTCATCTTTAAGCCAAACTCTTTCGGCAAGTTTCATAAAAGATGGCCCCTCTTCAATGGAGAAATTGGAGAGTGATACCGAAAATGCTGATGTTGAGAGCACATCTTGTGATAGCAAAAATGCTAACATTGAAAGCCCGCCTTATGATGGCAGTAACGTTGATCCTGACAACACATTTTCAACAGCACCAAACGAAGGTTATTTTCTTCTCTCTCTCTTTTTTAATTTTTAGTCATCAAAGAAATCGCCAAGGACATTCATACTCCCACCGAAGAATTGGAAAGTGGTGGCTCTAATGCCGACATTGCAAGTTTGGCAAAACAAGCCCAAGGTTTTATTTTATTTTATTATTATTATTATTATTATTATTATTATTATTATTTATTTATTTATTTATTTATTTTAGCATGAATATTGACAATATTTTTTTGGAATTTTAGTTGCCCAAAAGGATGACAACTCCCCGTCATCAAGACAAGGTCCTTCTTCTGTTCCTATAGTAGGATTGGAAGGTGATGGCATTAATACCAATGTCAGACTTGCAACATCATCTAAGAAACGACAAGGTTTTTTTTTTTAATTATTATTATTATTATTATTATTTTTCTCTTGCTTTTGTTTTGAATGTCAAAACTTATTTGTATATTCTCTTTGTAGGTTCACAGAATATACCAAATGTAGTGTTGCGCCTGTGAGATGAGATGATCAACAATATCAAGTCCCTCGACTATCACAACTACCAAAGCATCCTCAACAAAGCGAAGGAGTCAAAATCACTTTTTGAACCTTTCAACATTGATTTGACCAGTTTGGGTCCTTTCATAGAGAGGATTGCTCGATGTGCGACCTATGCTAAAGAAGCCTCAGAGGATCCTAATGTTCAAGCTCGTATTGGTAATCAATAAGCCAAAGTATGCGTGCATGAAAGAACTTTGGCACTTGAGCATCTTAAGAAACTCAGGACAGACTGGACCAATGACATAAATGCAAATAAGAAGGAGTATCAAAAACTTACTAAAAGGGAACATTAACTTCAAACCGAGCTTTGTGAGATTCAAGGCACAATGAAGACATTGAGTGAGAAGATATCGGCTTCAACGGACTTGTTTGAAGCTTCCGAGCCAACACAAGCGAACCTTCAAGTTGCGTTGGATGAGACCAAGGCACAGCTTGCTGAAGATCAAGAAGATAACTCAGATGCTCATCTTATGGCTATTTTCACAAAATGGCTTGATGAGTTGGAAGAAGCAAAAGAATCATTGTTAAAATTCATTAGGCATTAAAGAACCTATTTTCCTTTCTTTCTTAGTTTTCTCTCCTAGTTTATTTCTTAATTTGATTTTCTAGTTTGTTTATGTTTTGGCAATTGGTTTTAAGACATTGATTATAAACATTTGATTTGAATAAATTGTAGCTCTTTTTCTTTTTTTCCCATCAAATTCTTGAAAGATTTGAAATCTTGATGATTTTTTTGAATGAGGGCCTTGTATTTTTAAACACTTTCAGCCAACTTTGGAATGATTTTATAAGCCTTTCATCAACTTGATAGTGCCATGGGTCAACAAGGAACTAGACAAACATGGTCTTTGGACTCAAAACCTCTATGATGATCAAATGAGCTTAAAATCCAATCTCTACCGTTCATCTTAGAGATAAGGACCTAAAAAATAACTATAAAAATTTTCACTAAAATTGAATATGATTTGATATGCTGATGCCTGACTTGATGATGATGCATCTGGGCAGGAATTTAGGCAGATTCTACCTCTAAATTGCCAATTTTTTATCATAGTCATATGAACTTAGAATTTAATCGTCACCATTCATAATGAAGATCAGAACACCTTGATCATATATAAAAAATTTTAGAAGGATTGAAGCTCTTTTATCTATCTTATCTTTAGCTAGAATTTGAATATGATGTGATGACAATCATCAATGAGTTTCATGTATGATTTACGATTTTATTTTGATAATTGGTGGACTTGAGGCTCAATCGTAACTATTCAAATTGAGCAATGTCAGGTTTGGAGTTTTCACAAAAAATTTCAGACCGATCCGAATTTTCAGCATGGTCCGATTAACACATTGATTAACACTGGACGTAGGGAAACGACATCCTTGATCATGACCCAGAGTCCAACTCTCTTCTATAAATCATGTAGACTTCAAATCAAATTTCAACCATTCAGATTAAAGACTAAACATCTATTTACGATTTGAAAGAAATTTCAAGGCAATCAAAGATAATTTGGTCACCCGATGAAGACCTTAATTGAAGCAACACCATCAAAGAAACTTCCAACTTTCAACACTTTAACATACATAAGTGTTTTTTTTGTTTTTTGTTTTTTTGTTTTTTTGTTTTTTTGTTTTTTTGTTTTTTTGTTTTTTTGTTTTTGTTTTTTTGTTTTTTTGTTTTTGTTTTTTTGAAAAAACACAGGGACTGATGTATTTGCCTCAGGAAGCATGCTTAACTGTACATGACCGGTCTAAATGGAGCAAATTGACGTTCCGTCATAGACAAACACATGTTTCTTATGTCATCGAATGAATTTTAGCACAAAAAATGAATTTAGTTAAAAAATGCATGAAAATGAATGTTTTCCCTTGAGAAATACATTTAATTGTATATAACTAGTCTACCTGTGTGAGGGACCAGATGTTCCGTCATAGGCAAACATTTTTACATTAAACGTAATATTTCTTCAGGAAAAGGCCGTTGATGGGTGGCAAGGGTCTTTCTCCATTGGCGTCGATAAGTTGATAAGCGCCTCCTTCGTAGACAATCTCTACAACATAAGGGCCCTCCAAATTTGAATTAAATTTGCCCCCGACCTTTTTGTTGGTGATGATGGGTCTTCTAAGGACAAGGACCATCTTTCCTTTGGTAAAAGACCGGAAACAAGCCACTTGTTGTAGGCTTGACACATTTTTGCTTTGTAGACTTAAAGATTTTCTTGTACCCCTAACCTTTTTTTCATCAAGAGAGTCCAAGTCATCCAAGCGGAGCCGAACATTATCTTCTTTAGAAATTTCATTCTTCAATGCCATTCTCAGGGAGGGTATCTGGATTTCGAGAGGTAAGACCGCTTCAGTTCCAAACACCAAAGAATATGGTGTGCATTGTGTCAGAGTCCTATAGGTAGAACGATATGTCCATAGCATCTCTAGGAGTCTTTCATTCTAATCCCTCTTGTTTTTGGACACTGTTTTCTTTAACAGCTTTGAGAGGGTTTTGTTGAATGCTTCTGCTAATCCATTTGCTCTAGCATTATAGATGGAGGTATATCTCCAGTCTAATTTATGATGCTGTGCAAATCTCCCGACCTTGAAGCTTCTGAAGGTGGGGCCATTATCTGAAATAATTCTTCTTGGAGTCCCAAATCTGAATAAGATGTTTTCCCTGAAGAATCTGAGGATATTCTCAATCTTGACTTCTCTCAATGGGATTGCTTCTGCCCATTTGGAAAAGTAATCTGCTGCAGCCAATATGAACCGATGTTCCAAAGATGATGGTGGTTCAATAGGACCGATTACATCCATTCCCCATATCTCAAAGGGCCATGAAGAGGCTATAGGGTGCAAAGGACTTGGATGTTGATGAATAAAATCTCCATGTATCTGACATAGATGGCACTTTCTAGCATAATTGATGCAATCTCCGAACATGGTTGGCCAGTAATATCCCGAGCGCTTGATTTTGAGTTGCATCTTGGGTCCAAATTGGTGCGCGCCACTGATAAGTGCTTGAGTAGATATATTTTTATATATGTTTTACATGTATTGAGCATCATTTTTACTGTGGTTTATGTCTCATATTGTGTATTTGGTGTTCTTTTATGCATATAGGTTGTGAATGCCTTGAAGAGTAAAAAGGAAGCAAAGATAGGCTATAAAGATACAATGTTGGGAGTTCTTGTTCAATTCAAGGACCAAGACAGGAGAGGATTTCATAAACGTGGAGATGTGTGCCAACTTCCAAGAAGATTCAAGTCAATTCACTAGTTGGAAGGGCACAAAGGCAGCCACATCTTCATATTCCTTCTCTTTGTGAAGATTGCAAGACCTCTCAAAGATACGTCGATGAAAAAAAGTTTTGTAGCCTACCACATGGACGTGTGCCCGGACATGAGAGCTCTTTTAGAAGAGTGTTCGGATCGCATTTTGTGAAAAGTACTGCAGCAATTTCATTGTAGCAGTACTGCAGTAAAATTACTGTTCACGCGGCCGCGTGGAAATTCCGCGCGCCCGCGTGGAAAATCCACACGGGCGCGTGAGGGCACTTGATAGACGCGATCTAAGGCCTATAAATAGCCGTTTTGCACTATTATTTCTCATCTTTTATTCGGCTCTTGAGGGGTGAGACGGCTAGGGTTTGGAGAGGAGGTCTTTGCGGCTTTGGAGGCGCTTCGTCACTAACTTTGATGGATTCCTCCTCCGTCATAGCATCAAGGAAGCCACCGGTGAACCTAGCTTCGGAGTGGGTCTTTCAAGACGTCGAAGCTCTCCATCAAGGCCATCAGTTCATATATAAGGGGTTTATTTCTATGGTTTTAATGTACTTTCATTCATTGATGGTGTGTTTTGTATGTTGCTCCATGGAGAGCTAAAACACTAGAGGGTATTTGGGCTTGTGAACCCTAGGATTCGCATCTTTTGTGGATTTGCTTAGTGTTTCTATTTAATCCCAGTTTGATTAAGTTTTAATCTTGTATTCTCATTGCTTGCTTGTTTAATTAATCCTTGTGGTTGATTGGATTTGCATGATTTGTTATTTTTGATGTGAGAGAGGTCTCCATTAGAGTTAGAACTTCAAGGTTAAAAGAGGGTTGAGAGGGTGAGTCATGAGATAGTGGAGTGTCCCTCTCCCTTCCGATTAGTGTGTATTCTATCTCCGTTCCTTAAGCTCTATGCAACCATATTTGGTGTGAGGCGTGAGATTGAGAGATTTCTCCGCTGGGACCTTGTAGGGGGTCAGGATCCTTCGCCGGGAATAAGGGTTGGATCAATCTTTAGGAATCGGATACAACTCTTGGAATCCCTAGAGTGCTTTGCAGTCATATGTGGTGTGAGGTGTTGAGATTGAGCGATTTCTCCACCCGAGGACCTCGTAGGGGACTAGTATCGGTGATCTGGAGGCCGGATCCGATTATATTTGGATTTCCACGACTTAACATTACTCATCATAGAAACACTTTGCTTATTCGGTACCTAATACCGAATCCTAGGGGGAGCATTGCCCGAATACCCCCACTTTTTATCGATTAAGATCTCCATCCATTTTTATCCCTTGCATATTTGTCTCCGGTATTCATTTCTTCGCACATTAGATCACCACACCTTTCCATTTATCATTAGGTTAGAAAGTAGAGAAGAAGTTAGTATTAGTAGCCCTGTTCCCTGTGGATTCGACTACCCACTCACCGGGGTAATTATTAGTTCGACACCCGTGCACTTGCGGTTTACACGCATATTCGGACGCGTGTCAGCCACATATCCCAGAATGTACATCATGCATAACCTCTTGGGCTTCTTCATATGAGAGACACCGCAAGAGTAGTTATTCATATGACCTGCGGTATAATATATCATTTATGAGGGTGAATCTTAGGGCTCTCCATTTTGTTTGAAGATTTTTTGATTTGTCCTCTGGGAGTTTATCATATTTTAGATATTCTATAAATGGTTGTCTCCAATCTTCCTCTTGCATTTCGAGAGTAAAGACTTCTGCATTGCCCCCAGCACTTTCCTCTTAGACTTCATTGGGAATTATGCTAATGGGTCTTCTATTTCTTATGGTTATATGGATTTCTTCATAATTTGGATTCACCAGATCCTTTGCTACTTTCTCTAAAGAATTAGCTTCTCTATTTTTTGATCTTGAAACTCTCCTCAACTGTACTTGGGGAATTTTCTTCATCAGATTTTTGACATTCTTGTAATATTTAGGAAGTTTAGGTTTGTATATCTTATAATCTCCTTCGACTTGCTTGATAATGAGTTGTGAGTCTCCAAATATGTGTATATCTTGGATCCCTATTTTAATTACAGTTCCAAACTAGCTATGAGAGCTTCATATTCTGCCTCATTATTTGTACGTAGCTCCGTAAGGAAGAAAGCATATCTGAGGATTCCTCCTTCCAGTGTGACAAACACGAGTCCTATCCCAGCTTTGATTTGTGGCATTTGGGACATGAGTTCCTGTTTTATAGATGACGCTCCATCAAAGTATAGTCGCCACCTCGCTTCTTCGATTATTAATGTCTCTTCGTCAGGGAGATCAAGATTAAGTGGTGAACCATCAGGAAGAGGATGTGCTGCTAGAAAGTCTGGCAGCACCTGCCTTTTAATAGCCTTCTGAAGAGTATATGTTATGTTAAATTCCATCAGAATCAATGCCCATTTTCCGAGTCTTCTCATAAGCAACGGCCTCATCATAAGGTATTTGAGTGGATCTATTTTTGATATAAGTATTACTTTATGCGCTAGTAAGTAGCATCACAACTTCTTGACTGCAAACACCAAAGCTAGACAATGCTTTTCAATTGGCGTGTATTTAATCTCAGCTTCTTCCAACATCTTGCTAAGGTAATATAACGCATTTTATTTACCTTATTCATTATTCTGAGCCAACATAGCTCCCAAAGACCATTCCAATGTGGCCCTATATAAGATCAGAGGCTTTCCATGAATCGGGCCTGCTAGCACTGGTGGATTCAGCAATTACGGTTTAATGTCTTCGAAAGCTCTCTGACATTCATCATCCCATTTGAAAGCCCCATTTTTCTTGACCAGTTTAGATAAGGGCTTGCACTGTCTAGAGAGGTTGGAAATGAATCTTCTGATATATGCTAAATGCCCTTGGAAAAGAGCGCAACTTGCTTCAGTGTCTGAGGGGGTGGCATTTCTATGATTTACTTTATCTTGGAGGGATCTATCTCTATTCCCCGATGCCTCACGATGAAGCTTAAGAATTTCCCAGAGAGGACTCCAAAAGCACACTTCATGGGATTTATTTTCAACTTGTATTTTCTGAGGCATGTGAAAACTGTCCTTAGATCATTAAGATGCTTGTCTTTGGAACTTGTCTTAACCACAAGATCATCAATATAGAATTCGATAACTTTGTGAATTAAATCATCAAATATTCTGGTCATAGCCCTTTGATATGTCGATCCTGTATTCTTCAATCCGAATGGCATTACCCTATAACAATAGATTCCCAAGGGTGTTCGGAAAATAGTATTCTTCTGATCATCCGGATGCATTTTGATTTGATTATATCCAGAATATTCATCCATAAAGGAGAACATCTCGTACCCTGAGGTATTATCGATCATGATCTTTATAACTAGAAGGGGAAAATCATCCTTGGGACATGCCTTGTTCAAGTCTCTGAAGTCTACAGATATTCGTATTTGCCCATTTCTCTTTTTCACAGGGACTATGCTAGCTATCCAATCAGGGTACTTCTCTTCTCTGATAAAATTTGCTTCAATTAGTTTATTTGTCTCTTCTATCACCCTTTCTTCTAGGTTAAACTTCATCTTCCTTGGTGCCTGTTTGACTGGAGTGGGATTAGGATCAATGGCCAGTCTCTGAATAGCTACCTCATCATCTAACCCTAGCATTTCATTATAGTTCCAAGCAAAACAGTCAATATGCTCCTTCAAAAGAGCCTTGAATGATGCTTTTTCTACTTCTGATAGTTGTGCACTTAAGAAAGTCGGCCTTGGGTCCTCATCGCTTCCCAAGTCGATTTCAACCAGCTCGTCAACTGTTGCTTACCGTCGTCTTCTAGTTTGAGTGGTGCATTCTTCATCTTGATTTCCTCTTTTTTCTCCTACAATGCTACTATATAACATGAGTGCCTGGAAGACTCAGAGTAGCCTATTCCTTTCTTGTCCATGTGTGCAGGATGCCACAATCAATGAAAGCTCTAATGTAACCTCCTCGACCACTTGATTTTTCTCCCAAGTCTCTGAACTATTGTCGTGAGCTTGTTGGGGTAATGTCTTGGGAAGTTTATGGGTTGAGCTTCATTATCTTTGATTTCTTCAATATTTATGATATCACCATTCAAGATCTTTTTGCTTTTGTCCTTGTAAAAGAGAATTCCCCTCTGATAAGTGCTTGTGTGATATGAATGCGAAGCGTTCATTCCTTATGTTGAGTATTACTTTTCTCCGGTTTTTACACTAATATGTATGTTTTTATCTTACTTTCGTGCAGGTAGGGTTGTGAGGCTGAGTATGAAGAAAAGAAGCCAATGTGGATCGTAATGCACCGATTTTGGAGGAAATCTTACTAAGGTTCAAACGCGAAGACATAGGTCGGGTGTGAGATGCTAGAGTGTATGCCAACCTCCTCATATTCTAGTTGGCACATCCATTTGGAGGGGCACAAGGGCAGTCACACTCGAGCATTTTGACTTATGCACATAGAACAAGAGCTCCACCAACTTGTCTATTATTGAAGAAGCAAGTGATCCACGATGTGAACGTGTGCCCATTTGCGTTACACCAATGAAAGTATGGATTCGGGAAGCTATTCAGGCCAGATACTGTCGCAGAGCATTGTAGCAAAGTATTGTAGCAGCACTGTTCACAGCCGGCCGGGAAAACAGGAATTCAGAGAATCCACACGGGCGTGTGGAAATTATCCACACCCGTGTGGAAATTCCACATGGGCGTGTGAAAAATCCACAGGGCTGTGTAGTCGCTCGACTCCAGCCCTATTTAAAACCGATTCAGCCCGATTTCAGCATTCTTTTCTCGATCTTTTCCCCAACTTGAGAGAGGGCTTCGGCTAGGGTTTTGAGGGGTATTGGCTAGGGTTTTGGAGAGGTTCTACGGCTCCTACATCGCGCGTCGTTTGGAAGAAGGTTATTGGGAGAGCTTTCGTCGGCACCGATCCGGCAAGGTGTATCCTAGCTCGGACAAAGGATCCCTTGCGACGAGTAGATGACTCTCCACAAGACCATCGACACGACCATCGAGGGGGTTTTTCTATGGATTCATTTCTTTTATATTCTATTTCTTGAATTGTATTTAGCTCTATAGAGAGCTAAACCCCTAGTGGGTACTTGGGTATTTGTGAACCCTAGGATGTATTTGTTTCATTGAATCTCTTTATTATGCTTTCAATTAATTGATGTTTATTGTGAGTTCCAACCTTGAATGCTTGATTGTATGAACATTTTCCCTAGAGTGACACTAGGGTTGAGAGTTCTCATTGGTAACCTTGTGAGTGAGTGACACACCACGAGCGTTAGACAAAGCTAGGTTGGAGAGGGTTGAGAGGGTTAGTCGAGAGGTACAGGAGCATCCTCTTTCCCCTCCGACGTGATAGATTCTACCTCCATTCCTCGAGTTCTTTGCAGTCATAATAGAGTGAATGGTCTAAGGGATGACCCTCCACTGGGGCTTAGTTGCGAGTGCAACGGAGTGAAGCGTTGAGGTGATCTTAGTATCTAGGGCTTAATCGTGGTTAGGGACCTTCCACCTGGACCAATGGGTTAGGCCTATAATTAGGAAAATATTTATCACTTGGAATCCCTAGAGCTCATTGCAACTCTATGCGAGTGTGAGGTGTTGAGATTGTTCGATTTCTCCTCCGAGACATGTATAGAGTTAGGCATAGTTGACCTTAGATTTGGGACTATGTAATGAAGGATTTCCACGACTCAATATTGCATTGATTAGGAAGCATAATAGAGGGTTCTTGCACTTGAAGCGATCGTCCTAGGCGGAGCATTATCCGAGTACCCCATCTTTATCGATTGCCTTACCTTCTCCTTTACTCGTGCTCTCTTACTTGTTGATTTTACTTGTGAGAATTGAATCATTGTCACACTTATCACTATTGATTTTTCACATAGCTAAAAAGCGGATTAAGTGTTTTTATTCCCTACTCCCTATGGATTCGATACCCGCTGGTTCGGGATTATTACTTCTACAAACCCGTGCACTTACGGGATATACGCAAGGGGAACTTCTCACCCTCGCCTTTTAATGTCGAGCTGGCACATAAAATGTCTTTAGATGCTCAACTATATTTACATTCAAGTCATCCAAGGATTTGTATAGTCCATCAGGAATTCTCATAATGTATAATGCATTTTCTTGAGTAGGTCTTTCAATTTGACCCTTACTTTGGTGTATATCCACATCGCTTTCATCCTCTGAAGACTCAGTGTCACTACCAAAGTGAGGTGGTGCTAATTCTCTTTTTTGGAGTGCATGAGTAGTTTTGGCTATCTTGATCAAAGACTTTTCTCCTGGGCATGGCAGTTTGCCCGTTTTGGTTGATTTGTCCTCTTTGGATATACGAAGATAATACCTAGCATCCTTATAGTGTATTTCATGGATGCCAAAGGGTTGGGCTCTCCATCAATTCTGAATTCTTCCTCGTCCACGAGGTACTTTGCACATTGATGAAGTGTTGAAGGGACCAGCTGGTTCTCATGGATCCATGGCCTTCCTAAGAGGGCTATATAGGAAGAATCAGCATCAATTACATGGAATTTCATGTTAGATAATATTTTTCCAAATTTAAGGGGGAGACTAATCGACCCCAATGCCTTTTGGCTGTGCTGATTAAAACCTTGGATGATGATCTTTTCTGGAGATACATGGCATATTTCAAGAGCCAATGCTCGAAGAGTGTTAAGGGTCATTAAATTCAAAGAAGACCCTGGATCAATTAAAACGAGGTTAATCTTTACTCCATCACAAAATCCTGTCACATATAGCGGTCTGTTGTGTGCCGTAGTCCCAAGCAATAAATCTTCATCTGTGAAGGACACTGAAGACGTATGGGATGCATACAGGGCTTCTTTCATGTTAACCTCGACGAAGTATGCTTGCTACTCCTTAGGATTTTGTAGGGCATGTATTAAAGACTCTCTGACTTTAGTTGACATCATCAATGTATCGTACATATTGAGGAGTGCTGGGACCTTCTTCAAATGTGACAAAATGTTATAATTTGGCTTCTTCGAGGGTTTTTAAACATTATCCTCTTCAATTATCATCCCTTTATCTCAGTTATTTGAATTTGGAGCCTGTCTTGGTTGGAGTGTCTTCCCAGTTCCTAGCTGAATCTAATGTACATGCTGTGGTGCCTCATCTTCTTCCTCAGAAAAGTTCAGCTAGTCTTCTGAATCATTATGCGCGGCTATGGCATAACATTCACCTCTTTCTTCAAAGTAGTCTTCTGTGAGTGTCAAATTTCCCATAAACATGTTTTTGCAACCATTTTTGGAAAGCTTGACATTCTTCTATGGTATGTCCTACAAGCCGGTGATATTGGCAGTAGTTTGGATGACTATCAAGATGCATCACGCGCTGTCTTTTGGGTCTAGGCAAATCCAATCCTTTATCTATGGCTTGATCAAAGAGCTCTTTTTTCTTATCTTTTTTGATAAATCTTTCCTTAGCATCTATTGCTTTGGTAGGAACCAGAGAATCCATAACCTTTGGGATAAATTTTATCTTGATTATTTTGGAGGGTACATCCCAAATTCATCCCATTTTGCATCTTTAATATATAACTGCAGCAGCCGGTTAGCTGACTCCTCTGTCACCTTTTGAATAAAAGTAAGGATGACTTCTACAGGCATAACTTTCTTTAAGACCTTATATCTTGGAGTCTTCGGGGTATAATATGGTTCTTTGGGCTTTACTTGTGGGTAGGGCTCCAAGTGATTGGCATTCGCCTTCGTTACTCTCTCCCTGAATGCTATCCTCTTTCTTTGCTTCTTACTAACATAGGGCCGGCCGTAACGGTCATATAACTCTTAAGGCTCAAAGAAGCTATCATATTCATCATTATCATCATCTTCTATGTTATATAAAGGTTCATCTTCCGAAATAACCCTGCATGTCTCAACTTGCACATATTCTTCATTTTCATCAATTTTCTCCATTAATTCCCCAAGTAATTCTTCGATTTCTTTGGGAAAATAATCTCTGAGGGTAATTAGAACTCTTTCCTTCTTCTCATATTCTTTGAGGGTCTCTATATACTCCTAAATAATGGATTTCTTAAGCTTTGATTTTTCACGCTTTTGCTTTCTTTTGTTGTTCCTCTTCTTTGACTGTTTTGTCGAATGACGTTTAGGAGGTTGCGGAGAGCGTTTCCAAGCGATCCCTTGGAGTTCAGCCAACTTTTTCAACATCTTCATTTATCTTTTGGATATAAATACTTCCCATAACTCTTCTCGAATAGCAAAAAGGTTTATCATCTTCTATAGACGTAAGAATCACTTGATTGCCAACCACTGTGACTTCCCCTTGAGATGACCCCTATTGTGATTTTGCCCTCTTGGTATTATCACTCGACCTAGTCTTTGAAGGCATAACAATCTTCTATTGTATGTCCCAACACCCTATGATATGGACAGTAATTGGGATGGTGTTTCTTGCTTTCCTCTTTAGTCCTTTTGCAATCAGAGAGCTGTAGACCTTTTCTCACAACATCTTTGAAGATTTTATGTACTTTATCTCTTCTGAAGGAGTACTTCTTATTCATCCTATCCTTTAAGGAAGGAAGAGGTCTTGATTCATTGTCAGCGATACCTAAGTTAGGTGCCTTAGCTTGTTCAGGTTTATGGGGCTCTGCCACGCCTTTCCCTTTCTCAACATAAAAGGTTGTAGTAGTTTACTTGATGCCTTCTGTCCTCTTGGATTTGTCTTTATCATTCCATGAGGTGGTCTGGAAATTGGACAACACCTTCAGGTTGGTCCTTTCCAATTTCTTAGCTTGTGAGATTAAGCCTTGGAATGTAGTGATGCCAGATGTACTTTGGAAAGGCGACATCCAACTATCAATGTTCCCTAGCAGTAAACCCACTGCCTGCTGCTGATCAAGTGGTTGTTCAAATTTAATGCTTGAATTCCTCCATCTCATAATGTAATCGACCACTTTTTTATCTTTTTTTGGCGAGTGGCTGCGAGGTCAGCAATTGTGATTTTGTCACTTATGCCCCCGAACTATACTCGAAAGCCATCTTTCAGCTGGTGCCATGTTTGGATTAACTCATGTTGCAGATTCATATACCATTCAAATGTTACTCTTGCGAGACTTGTAGAAAACTGTCTGAGAAGGAGTGATGGCTTCACACTTGTATCTTCACAAGCCGTCATAAAATGAGCAAAATGTTGGTCAGGATTGCCAATCCCAGTAAATTGCTGGAATTTAGGAACATTATATCCCTTGGGGTAGGGCACCAGGTCATGGTAGCTAGTATAGGGCTTGTCTCCATCGGCCCTTATCTAAATTCCTTTGGCTTGGTTTAATTCAGTAACTACCAATCGCTATATCTCTTCCCGGGTCATTACAGCTAATTGTTCCTGAATGGGAACTTAAGAGGTTCCCCCATGTTCTATAGGCCTGAAGGTTTCCTTTGGATGAGGTGTTGGACTTCTTGACCTCTGATTCTCCGTAGGAAACCATGGAGTTACCCCTTGCTCAACTGGCTTGAGGGCTTCTCTCTGCCGTCGGGCTGGACTACTCGATCTTCCTATTTGTTCAGGTCAATATTTGATGAGGATTTTGATTTGTTTCTGCATTTGTAACATTGACCCCATCAACATTGCCATGTTGTCATTGAGTCTTTGATATTCAGTATCACAATGTCCCTTTTGAGGAACAAAGACAGGTTCATCCTCTTTATCTTCATTTAAGGGATGTACTTCTTTATGTTTCCTTGGCATATGGAGTGGTGGAAGGCTAGCCCCCATTCCTTACTCCTCATGTGGTGGCACATGGCTGGGACCTTCTTCTCCATTCAGGGAGTCTACTGCTCTTCTACAGGATCTTGTAACAGGTCCCAGTTGTTCTTGTTCGGGTGTGGGATCTCCTCTTGCTTTAGTGACCACCCGGCAAGTGTGTATTTTTATATCTGCATTAGATATTTCTTCATCTTTCATTTCCCTTCTCCATTGAAATTTAGACCGGGAAATCCTGGGTTGAGTTCTTGTAGTAGTTAAACGGTCAAACACCATCTTTTGCGCTGTTAAAATCAATTGCTTCTTCTTTTGATAAAATTCTCTTGGTCTTATTTTCTTAGACTGTAGTTTGTTTGATGCTGTATAAGTCTTGTAAAGATTCTAACCAAAGAGTTCTTTGTGATAGGACTTTGGAGGTCTACCAACCTTGTTTTCATTCAGCTGGGGATGCAAATCTGCAGTGGTTGCGTTCTTTTTCACTAGCTTAAGAGTTTCAAATGATTTTGCTGGAGGTACCCATTTAATTATTTTTGTGTCCTTGGAATGACACAAAATCCAACCTTTGTTTTGGAATTTTGACTTTCCTTTGTGTGAACCTTGAAAACACACTTTTCTTATTTGGCGTGTCTTCATCAGATGAGTGAGAAATTCTGCTTTCACACCCCTTCCCTATAATAGTAATGGTGGGTTCATCATCATCATCATCATCATCATCATTCATAGGAATTACCCTTTTAGGGTGGGATAACCTCTCAAATGCAGATACTCTTGGTAACTCCCTGACAACAACATCCTCGCCAGCTGTACGAACAGTCACATTGGGGTAACGACCTTTAGATGGAAGCCGTGGGACTGTCAGGTTCTCCTCCAAAGCTGCAGGTTTCCTTACAAACTGCATTAACTCAGACATAGTGCTGAAGCTTAGCTCAGCCCCTACAGCTCCGGTGTTGAAGGTGCAGTTGGGCAATTGCACTTCAGTTCCTTCGCCAAGGAAAATTGTGAGTTTCGGGCTTCCAGACATGGTTGAGTTCTTGAGTGCCATTTCTTCTTCTTTTCATGCAAAATAGAAAGAAACATTATTATATTTCTTTCACAGTATGTAGGAACAATGCCTTTACTTGTACTTTTACCTCAGAGATGGGAGGAGAAAATGGGCCCCACTGGGCGTGCCAGAATTTGTGGGATCAAAAATACGCGTCTGGCATCATGTCTGTGAAGAAGACACGAGACGGCACATCGAAGCACAAATATCATATTTGTTTCATGTGTCCTTCCATTCCTAATAGAGGCAAGCCTCTATTATTAATTACCCCAGATAGTATCTTGGGAACCTCCGATTAAGGGCTCAAGTACAAGTTAAAGCAAGAAGATTTATTAATTATAAATCCTGTTATTTTATTATATAAACATATTTATTACATCACTTATATATATACACATATATTTTATATCATTGCCGCTGCCTGTGCCTTGCCACTATATTGCCTGCCTGATTGCCATAACAATTTTTTTGGTTGCCGTCTCGAAATGAATAAGTCACCACTGCCTATATCTTATCATCGCGTTGCAATATATATCTCATTGCTTCCTCGAGATAAGCACCCTTATCGTTTCTTTGAGATTAGTAGTGAATATTTCCCTGCTATCAGTTTGGTTGCGTATCATTTCCAGATTTTGTTTTTATGCACGTTTCCCCACTTTTTTTATTATTAGTTTTTTTATTATGTGCCTATGCATTACTCTCAAGTTTTTATATCATGCCCATATGCATGTATAACATACTCCTCAGACACACTTAATGTTTCTCATTTTTATTTATTATCGTCACTTGTTTTTACCATGCACGTATGCTTGCTTTCTTATTTTTCTTATTATTTTTTTATATATTTTTTTATTTTTATTTCTTATGCACGTGAACTTGCATACATGCTCCTTATCATTCATCAAATTTTTTTAAATTTTTTTTATTTCATTTTTGTTTTTTTCTCCAGTATATGTCTTTTTCATGGTGGGCCCAGCATCTTTTTTATTATTTTTTTTTAATAAGTGGTATATGTGAACAGATATGTATATGCATGTTTTTTTTTTGTTATTATTTACATGCTGCCATGCATTCAGATAACTCCATGCTTATTTTTTTTTTATTGTTTTTTTTTATTTTTAATGATCCAGGACATGCATAACCCAATCATGCTCCTCATTTTTTTATCAACAGCGGCAATGTTACACCAATTGACCAACAATAAGATTCATGAATATTTTGACTGAGAGAGACATCCACTAAAATGTTTGGTTGAGTATGGACATGCTTGCATGCGTGCATGGAATACCCCCACCCCCTTTTTTTGTTTGGAGAAAAGAAAAATTTTTAAAAATTTTTTTAATACATGGAATTCAAATATATGCCAAGATCCAATTCTTCATACATGAATCTTAAAAAAAAAACCTAAACAAATAATCTTCTTATAGCGCTTGTTTTCCATGTTCACCACACCACTTAAATTGCAAGTTTCTACAAATTGTCTTAAGTACAAAGATCCAGGTGGCAAGCGAAAGAACCCTTCTATATAGAACTTATATAAATAGGGAGGCCCATCCTTGCCAAGTTCTTGCACCAGGCATTGAGTCACAACAGTCATTTGAGTGAATAACTAGGCAGGTTCACACGTGCAAGAATACCTTGATTCAAATTATCAACAATAGTCTGACGATAGAATCAGATCTTATTAGATGAAACATTGGTGAACAGTCAGGCTCATCATAAGCTAACAAAGCCATTCAATATTCCAGATTTTGCTTATACTTTGGTGACTTCCCAAATGGTACTAGCTTGGTCTGTGCAAACTTCAAATCTTCTGTGAACTTTCTTTAGCTGAGCAAATCAACAAAGCGAGGACTCAATATCAAAACACAAATCATTTTCTTTTTCCAAGAGGTTAGGAGTTAGATGTTTTGTCAGTCCCATGGTCTTGAGAGCATTCCCCTCTATTGCAATAGTGAAAACTGATTTTTTTTGTAAATCCATGCCTACAAGATAATTAATAGGCTAGTTCATTCCAATACAAGAAATGAAAGCCTCCACTGTCTCTTTTGAATGAATGTCAGTATCATCTATTGCAATGTTCTCATAGAACTTCGGACCCAAAACCATCATTGGAATCAGGAAACAACAAAGGAGGAAGAGTTTTAACTCCAAGCTATGGCTCTTTCCCTTGTCTAAGGGATTGACTAGCATAGGTGGCAACATCAGTGATGGCAGTAGCAGTGGTGGTGGTTATCATTGTCCAAGTTCTTCTAGAGCCTTCGCGGATTGGTATCATCTTCCAGTTTCCATTCTTCTCCGGCAGCAACATCAGTGAAGAGCTAGTTTTTTTTGGCTTACAGCGTAGCAACATCAGCAATGATGGCAGCTTCAATGACGAATGCGGCGAGCAGTAACAGAAGAAGCAACAACATCAACGATAGGCAGTGATGACAACAAACTCAATGGCAGCAACGACGGCAACATCGGCACTGAGGGAGTGAATTTCTGCAGTGACGGGGTCAAGTGAGGACAACGACGCCAACAAAAACATTAAGCTTGCTTGGCGGCATTATCTCAGCCACTCAAGCAGCGTCGGCAGCATCAACGATAAACACGTCAACCAGCAATAGCAGCAGCAATAGTGTCAAGCTAATTGGCGGCATTATCTTAGCCACTCAAGCAGCAATGACAACAGTGTCGGTGATGGCGACGGAAACAACGCTCAAAGATAGCAGCAATGGTAGGCAACAGCAGGCCATAGAGGTAGCGACAACGACAGCGAGCAACCGTGGTGACAAGCAACAGTGACAGCAATGAGAGTTTTTTTCTTTTTTTATATAAATATATATGTGTGAATACGGGGAGAGATAAATCTGAAATATTTTTCTTTTCTTTTAGTGGAAATTGCCAAAAAAAACCCTTTAAGTTTGTAAAATTGCCAAAAACACCCCGTTAGTTTTGCAATCCCCAAAATCCCCCTCCTTTTAAACTCTATGTTTTTTTCAAACCCCCAAACCCCCAGAACGGATGTGAACGGAGTGAGTTTCAAATTTTTTGGACGAAAAATGGCCCTTGCATGGGGAGTCGTGGCTGCAGCCATCTCGGCGATTTGAGAGGAAGTGGGCGGTTTTTCGTAGGGTAAACCCCGAGAGACGAATTTATTGTAGCCGCTTTAATTGCTTTTTTTCTCAACTCACGCCTTCGCCTTTTCCATTTCCGAAGTTGTCTCTACCGGCGAAGCCTCTGTAGTTGGCATTTCATCAGTTTGCAATCTAAGGTATTGAGTATAGTTTTATTTTAACCTGCTCGATACAAAGAAAGATTTTTTTCGGTTTTGTTTTGTGCTCCCTGCTTTTTGTTGGAAGATATCAAGTCTCGCAGGGGATTTCTACCGGGGTTTTTGTTAGTCTCATAGGAGATTTCTCGGCTAGGGTTTTTGTTTTTGTTTTGCATTTTTCAGATGTATACACTATCGAAATAGTTTTTTTCGATTGTTATGATTTGTGTAATATTTATAATGTACATTTCCCTGCTTCGCTTTGATATGGTTGCGCTTTTACAAAACGAGGTTGACGCTTAAGAAATGAGATGTTACAGCTTTAACATTTGTTGTCTCTGCTTAAGTATTCTTGTCTCTGCTTTAACAAAATGGGTCTCTGCTTAACATTTTATATCTCTGCTTAATAACTCGAGAGTTTACCGCTTTAAAACCTTATATTTCCGCTTAAACTTTTGTCAATACCGCATGTTGAATGTGTTGTTATTGTCGCAGTTTATGATTACGGGCGGTCAACCTAGTTAATGGGCGATGCTATTTGACACCTGTAGTGGAGACTTTAGCTGAATTGAAAAAAATAACATGACCCCTCGACATCGGGAGATTATTCGACGGACACCGCTTTGCAGCTGCTCATCGAGCTGGAAGCTATATACAAGGAGAGAGCCCTTCTTGATTCTCTTTTGCAAAGGTACGATGGTCGCACCAATAAATTCGTGGATCGTGAAAAGCTCTGCCGAGTTTCGCGACCTCAAGATGTGGCCCTCGCTCTTGGTCTCGTATGCGATGGCGACGCAGCTGGTCTTTCGTAAGAAGAAAAACCAGTGCCGCCGTCAAGGGCGGTATCTATCAAAGACCCATGAGAGACACAGAGACTCCATCAAGAGCACTCGGTGCAACTTGTTCGATCGAGGGAGAAGAAGATAATTTCGTCAAACTCCCTCGATGGTGTACCTCATAGGGGACGATCCCTCTTCCCTAAATACATCATGCTCGGTTCCGAACCGGATCGCTGATTACGCCGATGATCTACCAACCATGGGGCGACTACGCATGGGCGCAGCGACGACAAGTGGCTTATGGAGGATATTCCACAGCACCGCCCGAGTGCAAGATAGATGCTGCTGGGAAGAAGACCAACACAGTGGTATATTAAGGGTTGCTCTGTCGCACTTAACGCTCCGGTTTTTACGAGTCGACCGTAACGGGAAGAAAGTCCGCTTTCGGCAAGATCCCAAGGATGTCGTGCTACGGTGAAAGTACTTACCGGAAGCAAGCGACGGTAGAAACGAGCTTGTCATCGCTCGATGGAAAAAGAGGTAATAAATCATGGACAATGTTTAACATAAGTCTTTAACGTTTAAACATTTTTATTTAGCGTTAACTTTAGTATTTACCGCTTAACTCTTATTCATACTCGGTTTAAATATTTTGTTCTCCGCTTAATTATATTCTATAACGCTTTAAATATATAAACACTGCTTAAATATAGTTTTTTTATAGTTTAAAATGAATGATTTCACTGAAATTGTTTGGTGTACATATGTTAGTTTCTCGAGCTGGTTCCGCGAATCGTCAAGAAGAAATATTTGTTGGGGCCAACCGACGGATGGATGCCATTGCTCCCGAACCACTTGCTCGAAGGCGTGATGAGAGGGCAACCTCTATCATGCGCGCTCGGACGCCGCTCTCCTACTTCCACCCCACCACGCCAGACGCATTCCTCGACGCCGGAGAAGCCCTCCCCAACCCCGGCAGATTGCAACAACCCCCTACCACGACAATGACATAGCCCCCGAGTGTGGCGACTCCCGACCATGGCAGCCCCTCCGACCGCGGGCAGCCCCACCGGTGACATTAGGCGAAGATGTCACCGCAACTCTTATGCAGCATGCCGGATATTGATGACCGAAGTTTCTCGGCTTGTAGCTCGTGTCGAGGCGACTGGAAGGACGTTTTCACAAACCCGGGCTCGCGCCATCCCTCGAAAGAACTCGAAGCACCCGGACGAACGAGGCGTCGGGAATTTGACGACGACGTACATCATCGGAAGGTCATTCCAAGGCGGCCACATTCGAAGAGACTTGCGAAAAAGAGCAGAACAATACTGCCTCTGTCTCTACCGCCGGCTGACGATGAAACAATAGCAACACCATCGACGGCTGATGTTGTTGTTGAGAAGGACATCGTAGATGATGTGGCCATTGCCGCTGTTGAGAAGGTCGTCGACTCTCTTCTCGATGAAATCGTCGACCCACTGGAACCGGCTGCCGAGATTGCGGCATCAAAGATGGACACAATCCCTGAAGATCAAGAACAAGTTAAGGGTGTGTCTCCCAATGATGCTGTTGTCATGGCCACGGTTGAGAAGATCGTCGAATCTGTTGCCGTGGCCGTGGCTGTGGCCGACAGTACCGCATCCAAGCAGTACATAATCCCACCATAACAAGAACCATGTAAGGATGTGTCTGCGTTTGATGCTCGCCGCCGCCGCCCCTCGCATCGAAGCCGTACACAATCCGACAACAAGAACAACCATGTAAGGATGTGTTCTGCAGCTGATGCTCGTCGCCATCGTCCCCCGCGATCGAATGAAGATGTCGTCAAGACCCCGACCGAGCAACGAGAGAGATGATCAAGGCCAATCAAAAATTGGACCGGACGGCTCGTAAAAGCTTTTTATTCAAGAAGAAGAAATGGGTTGGCTCGAGTCGTCTTTAATAAATACGAGCAGGAGTTGATGAGGATCTTCCTCAACTGCTCTATGGACGGGTAAGTGTAAAGTTTTTATGATATTGTTTAAAGTTTTTATTATAGTGTTTAACTATTACCTCATAGTGTTTAATACCTTTATGTTATCATTTAATTTGTCTATCTAACGTTTAATTATATATAATATCATGTAACAATTGATAATATCATTTAAATAATTACAATATGGTCTTATCATATCTGTTATCGTTTAACCTCAGCACTGTCGTGTGGAGGAATGACGCTGTCAGCACCACACGCGACAAATTATACACGCTGCTTGAGGGGAAGGAGATGGTCACTGATGATGTGATGGACGCTTTTCGTATGCATAATACAAAAAGTCGCCGAGCAAAGAGCCATATCCTTACAAGAAGCGCCGCCCATCACCGTATCGCTTATGCTGCTTTATGTCAAAGCAGGACGACGCACATGACACAATTATGGCTATGATCGGGGATGTCGTGCGCAAAACCGCATGAAGTTCAAATTGTCATCCTCCCGATAATCATGAATGGCCACTTCCATGTCGTCGTCCTCGACAATGATAAACAAGAATACAGGCATTATTCTTCATGTCCGGGGTACGATATGGACGCGTTGGACATGGTAAGTTCTTTAATTATGTCCTATTAATATCTGTTTGGTATTTAAATCGGTATTCTAATCTCGACTTGCATATCTCGACAACGGAATCTATTCGACAATTTGTGTCGATATGGAGTTCGCGAGTCGGCGACGGCAAAGTACCCACTGCGTGCACGACATAGAAACCCCACGCCAAAAAACAAGGAAGCGCCGATTGCGCCCTGCCTACGTCATGCGTTTTATCGAGCAATTACTTTGGGGTGAGAAGTTACGGCCACCGCAGCATGACGTTCCTTACCCTCGGGATTACGGTATGTTACCCGCGATACTTAAGGAGGGAGGGCAGCGCGTCCCATGACAAAGGGGGTCGTCACAAGCGGGTTAAATTTTGTTTTTTTGAAGAACATGTCCTCAGATATCCGAATGTCAATTTTATTTTTCGAATGTAAATCCGGACAAATTCAATTCATTGTTTTTCGTGTTCAAGAGCATGACTTGTATATGTTAATGTAAATTTTTGTTTGTTTTTGAATTGTAAAGCGTGTTAAATTCCATTCGGGCTTTCATTTCATTGTTTAATTTACGCTCTAATTGTGTACATTTCACTTTCATTGTTTAAATATACTATATATCGTTTAAACATCAGTTTTAAATATTTCAAAATACGGTGTACCCGTTTAAAATAACACTGTCTCTGTTTAACTAAATGCATTCATTGTTTAAATAAATATGGGAAGTTGCCCATCAATACACAATGTTTTCTTTAGAAACAATGTTTCTCTTTAGGAATATTTCAGATTAAAGGTATGTTACCCGCATACTTAAGGAGGGGAGGGCAGCCGACGTCCATGAGAAAGGGGGGTCGTCACAAGCGGGTTAAATTTTGTTTTTGAAGAACATGTCTTGTATATCTCAATGTCGATTTTGTTTTCGAATGTAAACCTGGACAAATTCAATTCATTATTTTTGTTTTCGAAGAACATGACTTGTATATCTCAATGTAAAGTTTGTTTGTTTTCAATTGTGAGGCAGGTTAAATTTCATTCAGTTTCATTTCATTGTTTAATTTACGCTGTAGTTGTGTACATTTCGTTTCATTGTTTAAATATACCATATATCGTTTAAACATCGCTTGAAATATTTCAAATTACAGATGTATCCGCTTAAAAATAACAATGTCTCGCTTTAAATACATTCAATTCGTTGTAAAGAGTAAGAGTTTAAATATGGAAACAACTCCATCAATACACAATGTTTCCCTGTCATCGTCGGCTTATTAACAATACCTAGTCGGCCACGCTTTCATTGCAAGATCGTCGATCGTGACCGGATCCATGGCGCTGGGCCGCAATGTAACTTGCGGACATCAAACGCCATGCGACTCGATCCTCTTTCGCCCTAGGCCACCCAGTCGCCTTCTCGCCACAGCGGTCGCAAACGAAGCTCACGATTTCCGTCCCCAAGGCCCCGCCATCGCTCGGGTATGGGGAATATAGCTTCCTTGTACGCCAGCTTTGTAATTGTCGACGGTGAAGTACCCGCTAATAAATCGATGTACGTTGGTGTCTGTTTGCATTATTGCTGCGCAAGCGTGTTTGCAAGGGATACCATAAACTTGCCACCTTCGACATGAACAAGTTCTGATGGCGAGATCCACAGAGTTGCTGCGATCGGTCGATCACTCGTAACGATCATCGACACAACGACCAACACGAAGATTTCTGCCGTCCCTCAACAATGATCGCTACCTTGGAATGTATGTCTGGGCATAAGTAGGTCTCCCATTTGTTCGCTTGCTCACGCCGGTTACATAACATGCGCATCAACTTGAACCTGGCAAATAAGGTTAAACAAAGACAGTGATGGTTAAATAATTCGTAAACATGTTTAAACATTATTGTAAATATTTAAATGAAAGGATTAATATTTAAAGTCAGACAAGTGTAATTAAACAAAGATTGAGAATGTTTAAAGGGTAACACTAAATGTTAAGTGTAAACCAACATTCGCAGACCTTATGGAGTCGACCATTTTCGTCACCGGTAAATGACGAGCTTCCTTGATCCAAGCATTGAACGACTCCGCGACGTTTGAATACATCTCACCCCAACGATCACCTCCGAACAGATAATTCGACCAATGTGCCATATCCGATTTATTAATCAACCAGTGATGAGCTTCGGGTGATGTGGCCTGCAGTTCATTCACGGTATCATCGAAATCTTTTAGCCGTGGATGCCCACGCAATGCGGAAGCATATAGACCAAAGACTCCTCCCTCAATGCCTTCCCAAGTCCGACATTGGCTTTCATAAAATTGGCCTCCAAATGTCGAAGACAGTATGCATGTGGCGAAGAAGGGAAGACTCTCGCAATTGCGCTCACAAGGCCCTTGGACCTGTCCGACACGAAGGTAATTATCTCATGATAATCTCCATCCTCGTATAAGGCATCGCCTAACTTAGATATGAACTAAGTCCAATTGCCATCGGTCTCGTTGTCGACTATACCGAAGGCGACGTGGAAAAAACCATTGTTTCCATCTTTCCCTGTGGCACCCAGTAGTGTACCCCGATATTTTCCAAGGAGGTGGGTACCATCGAGAAACAGCAGCGGCCTGCAAGCCCTCTTGAATCCCACAATACACGCGCTGAAAGAAAAGAATGCATGTTTAAAACGATCACCGTCTCTTTCCACGATCGCAACGCTGCCGGGATTTGTCTCAGCCACCTTATCCACATACCAAAGCAAACAGTCATAGCTGGAGATGTCACTGCCGTCGAGGACCACCCGGGCATGCTCTTTTCCCAACCAAGCCTGCTTGTATGGTATGTGGACACCATGTTCCCGCAACATGTCCTTCTGAATGTCGATGGCCTTGTACAAGGGACGGTCCTTGAGCTTCTGAATCACTCGTGCGCTAACCCATTTTTTGGACGCTTTCGGATGTGACGCCGAACCTATGCCACCACCGCAAGTGTGTGACGGGTTGATTGTCTTGATTCTGAAAGTATTTTTGTTATACTCTTTTGATGCATGAAGGCGCCAACGACAACCATCGGCAGCACATTCCACAGTCACCCGATGTTTTTCGTTCTTTATGAAATTGAAGTCAAAATTCCTTTTGATTGCATGATTTTGAAGTACATCCCTGAAATGTTCGACACCGTCAAAACGTTGTCCAATATCCAACGACAGCACTTCAGAATGATCTGACAAAGAAGGAAGACATCCCACACCGTCAGGGTCACCATGGGGATGAATGGGAGCACTCGCAGAATCTGAATTCCTGCCAACACTTCAGTCAAAAGAAAAGATCAATATGTTAAGCTGAGAATATAATGTTTAAGTGATAATGACAATATTTAAACGTTAAATTAAATACTTAAGCAGTTAACTAATAACGTAAACGACTAGTACAAGATGTTAAACAGTGACGGACATATTTACACAATAATGACCCCAGACAACTAGAATAATTAAAAGAAAAGGAACTTACAACGAGTAAACCCTCATTTTCATTAGGATTCGCAATGGCACATTTTTCCGTCTCGACGATAAGATCAACTACAAAGCACATTTGAAGATGGAGTGGAAGTGACACATCCACTGGAAGTCAACATCATTTTTCTATTGGGCAAACCGCTTTTATATCCATCTGGTGTGATGAACTTAACCCTGACAAGAGAAACTTCGAGACCCCATCGCTCATATATCTCAGCTAACACCAACTCCCAAGAAGTCCGAGCCGTGAACATTAGCACTCTTCCCTCCCCGTTGAATCTAGCAATACCACAAAAAAACTCTCCATAATATATCGGTCGAAAAACCAAATCGTACAAAACCAAATGAAATGAAGAACAAAAAAAGAAGACGAAGAAGAAGAAGTAGAAGATGTAAAGAACATACAGAGCGATGAAAGACAAACAAAAAAAGTGCACAGCTTGTATGCATAGAGGTTAGACTAGACGTGATGTGATTGGGCGGTATTTTTTTGCCTCCATCCCAAGGGCGAAAAAGGGAAATATATGTCACCGTCGCGAGGAAGACATATTGTCATCGTTCGAATGAAAGTTCTCAACTCAACATGAGTCTCTCGTAAACGCTCAAGCTTTTTTTATGTTTAAACAGATACATATAGTGTTTAAAATAATGGTTAACTGTTTAACTAAAGTCTATATCATGTAAATAATATGTTATTGTTTAAATTGAATGCTTTCACCGACATCGCGTTGAAGATGGGTACCTCCCTGGGTCACCTGCTTTAAACATCTTTACGTATTTTTCTTAAACACCGTTGTCATTGTTTAAAGAGTAACTAGAGTATTGTTTAACTTTTTTTCTATTGTTTACACCGTTGTCATTGTTTAAAGAGTAACTTTTTCTTAAACACCGTTGTCATTGCTTTAAACATATTTACATATTTTTCTATTGTTTACAATGACGTTCTTTTTGTTTCCCACATTGTTTGTTTTTACTAGGTCTATGTTTAAATTTCGAAGTTCACATCAAATAAGTTGGTTTCGCTTTTATTTATAAAAGATTTACAACATTTACAACATTTACAACGTCCGCTCGGACTTTGGACACTCACGACTCGACCCTCGTATAACGAAACAAGTGTCTGTACATTCGAATGCTCACAGCGGTTGCATAACATGCGCATCAACTTGAACCTGCACAACGTACAACATTAAAAAAAGGTTAAACAACACACATTCATGAAAACGACTATTAATCAATGTGTCATGGTCGGACTTAAACGAAGATCCTGATAGTTAAACAGAGAACGTAATAGTTGTACACTGACGTCATTTTCTTAAACGGTAACAGAAAGTCTCAAGTGGTAAATGTCAACCCCGTCTTAAAGGATGTTTCATGATCTCCCTCCTCTAGAGAATCCTCCGCAATCACGCAATACGTGAAAACTTTCTTTTCTTACCCAAGTCGAAATGCTCTCTTAATTGCTTTCCCGTCATCCACCGCTGGAGAATCCTCTGCATTCAGGCAATTATGAGAGCATTTCGCCTTGGGCAAGAAAAGATAGTTTAACTAGTTCGGTGATTACGGCTAATTGATTCTCAAGATAAGGAAGAAGGCTCACGAAACATCCTTTCAGATAGAGTGGTTGTCCATGGGAAGAGGAGGAGGAGGAGGAGGAGGAGGATGATGAGGACGACGAGGAGTGGTTGTCCATGGGGAGGGTTCTTCCTGGTTATTTATGGTGTGAAGTCCACAAGCGGTCGACTCTTCATATCCGAGAAAAAAAGTTAAACGCACGATGGCCAACATCGATCGATGAGAACGAACGGGTGTTCGAGAATTTATAGTTACCGTGCATAAGAATTAATGCCGTCATTAATTCTTATGCACGGATACCATAACCTTGCCACCCGACCACGTGCACACCGCCAACAATTCGGATCAAACGAAAAAAAGATCACCGCTTTTACGCAGAGACTTTGAGAATTTACACGTTAATATAAATAGTTATACATGTAAAGATAATGTTAAACGGAGATGGGAAGTATTAAACGGATATGACAATTATTAAACATATTAGTAAAATATTTAAACGGATAATAGAAAATAGTTAAACATTATTTAAAATATACAAATAGATAACCATAAATGAGAAGAACTTTACAATGAAATGAACTCGTCAGTAATTCATCGTTCTTCTCGTCAGTAATACAACTTTACAACCATAAACGAGAAGACGACAATGGCACATGCTCTGCCTCGACAATAAAATCGACTACAACTCATTTGAAGATGAAGTGCACTTGACCAATCCGATGGAAATCAATTTCATTTTCTGTTCGAGAAACCCGATTTATATATTTCGGGTATGATAATGAGGAGAACAACAAGATGTAATGCAACTCCTTGCCATTGTCTATCGAAACCAAGCGAAAAGCCCTTCAAAAGGTTGAACATGATGTGATTTGGCGCTTTCCTTTCCCACCATTTTCAGGGGCCAAAAAAATGGGATTTCACAACATGGACCCATTTGAAGTGAGCGGTAGGGGGTAAAAGGGAAGTTAAACACTAACGGAAGGGTCAGTCCGGGGTGTAAAAAGTAGGAGGGGGTTTTTGGGAAGTTTTGAAAATTACGAGGGGTGAACAGTAATTTTCCCTTTCTTTTATCGTTTCTTTTTTCTCTCCAAAAATTCCTCTTGTTTTCTTCTCTCCCCGAAATATTCTTGGGGGATTTTTTTCTTCTTCTTCTTCCTCCCTTTTAAAAGATTTCTCTCTTCTTCTGTAGTATCGAGTCAGGCCTAGGAATCCCTTCAACTACTTTACATTGGTTGGTGTTGGCCACTGTTTCACGGCAACAATTTTCCTTGGATCTGTTTGTCCTCCCTTTGCAAAAATTATGTGACCCAAATACCCAATATTAGTCATACCAACCTGCCATTACTGGCCTTTGCAAACAACTGATGTTGTTTCATTAAATCCAATACCTCTTGCAAGTGATGAAGGTGCTCCTATCTAGTTTTGATGTATACCAATATGTGATCAAAGAAAATAAATACTGATTTCTTCAAAAGTGGCCTGAAAATGGTATTCATTAAAGATTAGAAAGTGGAGGAAGCATTTGTTATGCCAAAAGGCATAACAATAAATTCATAGTGGCCCGAGTGTGTCTTGAAGGCTGCTTTTGCAATGTCTTCCTCTCTCATTATTATTTGCCAATATCCAGACCTCAAGTCAATTTTAGAAAAAACTACAGCACCCCCAATTCCTCTAACAATTCTTCTGTCAAGGGAAATTTGGAACTTGTCCTTAACAGTCATTATATTCAAACCTCTGTAATCTACGCATATCCTCCAAGAATTATCCTTTTTCTTAACCGATACTACAGGGCTAGCAAAAGGACTTGAGCTTGTTCTAATCACTCCTGCCTTCAACATGTCTGCAATCATTGTTTCAATAGCATTTTTCTGAATTGATGCATATCTATAAGGGCTGCAATTAATAGGTTGAGCATCTGGTTTTATAATGATTTTATGGTCAAACTCCCTATAAGGAGGAAGTCCTTGGGGCGCTTGGAAGATATCTTCATGCTGCTGCAACAATCTGATCATTTCTGGCCATTGATATTCACACAATACTTCCTGCCATGTAGAGTTACTAATTCTCCGGAACCCTTCCACATCCTTCTCACTAATGACATTAATGTTATGCTTCTAGTTAATATGACTTCCCATTCAACAGAAACTGCATAGTTTAGTGTGCAAAGTTCCAACTTATTGATAAGTGCTTGTGTGTTAAGAATGTGAAGTGTTCTTTCCTTACAATGAGCATTACTTTTATCAGGTTTGAGTGCTAATACATGTGTATTTGTGTTCTTTTGTGCATGTAGGGTTGTGAAGCTAAGTATTAAGAAAAGAAGCCAAAAGTAGATCGTGAACGCACTATTTGGTGGAATCTTGGAAGGAACAAACGGAAAGACATAAATGGGGCTCTAAAATACGTGAATGTGTGCCAACCTCCATGTATTCAAGTCATTACAATAAGTTGGAGGGGCACGAAAGCAGTCACATTTGCGTATTCCGACTTGTGCATTGATAGCAAGATCTTCACCAACGAGGCTTTTGATTGAAGAAGAGTTGCCATCTATAGCATAAACGTGTGGCTGTTTATGTTGCCTCGCTGAAAAGTGTGGAATTGGGAGTGTTTCGGCTGCAACAATTACCGTAGCAGTTGTTGTTTATAGCCGGCCGAAAATCAGATTTCCAGAGAATCCACACGGACGTGTGGAAATTATCCACGCCCGTGTGGAAAATCTACAGGGGTGTGTGGATGCCCGATTCCAGCCCTATTTAAGCCATGATTCAGCCTGATTTTTGGAATCTTCTTTCCCCCTTCTCTCCAACTTTTTTTCATCTTTTAAGAGGCCATCGGCTAGGGTTTTGAGAGGCTTTTAGCACATCTTTGGAGTGGTTCACTGTATTCGACACCGCGCTTCACTTAGAAGAAGGTTATTGGGGGAGTTTTCATCGGCACCGATCTGACGAGGTGTGCCCTAGGCCGGACAAGGGGACCTTTGGAGAAGACGAGGCTACTCCACAAGACCATCGACATGAATATCGAGTAGGTTTTCCTATGGATTGCTTATCTTTACTTTCAATTTAATTGTTGTTTGTATTGTGCTCCATGGAGAGCTAAACCCTCTATTTAGTACTTGGATTTTGTAAACCCTAGGATGTTATTATCTCATTGACTTTCCATTGTGCTTTCCTTAATTGATGCTTTTATTTGAGTTCCAATCTTGAATTCTTGTTGAATGATTTCTCCCTTAGAGTGATACTAGGGTTGAGAGTCAATATTGGTAATCTTTGTGGATGGGTGACACGCCATGAGTGTTAGACAAAGCTAGATTGGAGAGGGTTGAGAGGGTGAGTCGAGAGGTAGCAGAATGTCCCTTTTCCCCTCCGGTGTGATTTATCCTACCTCAATTTCCTATAGTTTTTTGCGGTTAAAATAGAGTGAAGTACTAAGGGATGAACTCTGCTGGGGCTTAGTTGCGCGAGCAATAGAGTGAAGCGTTGAAGTAACATTAGTATATGGGGCTTAATTGTAATTAGGGGTCTTTCGCCTGCACTAAAGGGTTAGATCTACACATAGGAATAGGGTTTATCACTTGGAATCCCTAGAACTCCATGCAACTTTGTGCAGTGTGAGATGTTGAGACTGAGTGATTTCTCCAACGGGACACAGTGTAGGGTTAGTAACGCTTGACCTTAGGTTTGGGACCGTGTGGTTTAGGATTTACATGACTAATTAAGCATTAATTAGGAAGTATAATGGTAGGTCTTGCACTTGACGCATAAGTATTAGGGGGAGCATTGTCCTAGTAGCCCATTTTTATCGATTGCCTTACCTCTCACTTACTTGTGCCTCTCATTCTTATTCCTTTTATTTCTGTTTACATCACATCTTATCAATACAATCATTAATCATCTTCACTTGGGTAAGTAACAATTTAGGTATTTTTACTCCCTACTCTCTGTGGATATGATACCCCACTCACTTGGGATTTATTACTTCGACAAACCCGTGCACTTGCGGGTCACACACAAGGGGCGTTGTCACTTATGGTACCTAATGTCTTAAGCCATTCAATGCCCAATATGATGTTATAACTCTCCATTGGCAACAAAAATACCTCAGATTGAAACTCCTGTTGCTTCATGATCCATTTGAAATCTTAACACACTGCAGTACATCTCATCTCTTGACCATTGGCTACCTTCACCCAAATGCCCAGTACATCCACAATTTTACAACCTAGGTGCCCGGCCAACCTTTCACTAATGAAGTTACGGGTGCTTCTTGTGTCAACTAAAATACACAGTCCCTTCCTTCCATATTTTCCCATGATCATCATAGTCTTGTTGTCCCCCGTACCCCATAGAGCATTTACAGAGATCTGACCCGCGGGACTTTCATCAATTTCTTTATCTTCAACAGCCTCTGCTTCATCTACCTCTTCTTCCTCTAGATCATCCAACACCTCCCTGATTTGCATTACATATATCTGCTTCCTCTTACATCTATGACCAGAAATGTACTATTCATCACACCAGTAGCATAGGTTTCTTACTCTTTTATCATCCATTTCATTGCTTGAAATATACCCCATAGGTCTTTTGGACTCTTGATCGGGTTTAGCTGTATTCCAATTTGGTTTTTGGTATACGCCCACTCTTTGGTTGCCCAGAGAAGTGGTGGCTGTGACAGGCTTGCTGTAAGGACCCCTGAGAGGACTAGATATAGATTTAGACATCGGCCAGGGTTTGGTATGGATAGCTGCAACAGTTATTTTTTGCATTCTAGCTAAGGAATAAGCTTCTGCTAATGTACTCGGCTTCAACATCCGAATAGGCATCTGAATCTCATTCCGTACTCCTGATAGAAAATGACTGAGAGCTTGAGTTTTAGAGATACCTGCTTTGGGGTATAATTCGTCAAATGCATCATGGTACTCTTACAAGGTTCTTTCTTGCTTCAAGTTTCTCAATTCCGCCAAAGGATGATCATATTCACGGGCTCTGAACCTTGCCGTCAACGCCTTCGCATAATTTTCCCAGTTCAAGTAAGATTTTGAGCCTGTTGTCTTAACATATCCGTGGTGCCATAGAATGGCTCATCCCTCAAGGTTGCCCTCAAAGTGCAAAGCAGCAACCTTGATTCGATTTTCAACACTGATTCTGCCTATCTTGAAGAAGTACTCGGCCCTTAGCAGCCATCCCTCTAGACCTTCTTCCTGGAATCTAGGAAACTCTAGTTTCGCCGATCCACCCCATCGATTCGTGACACCCCCAGAGTTCTCCCCTCTTTCTTCACTGTTAATGCCCCCTTCGTTCCTCCAACCTACGGATCCTCCTGCTTCTCCCCGTGACTGAGCCAGTCCCACGATAAGTGCCTTCAATTCGGCCACCATCTCTTGTAGCTTCGCCTCTTGACATCGTTCTGACTCAATCACCACTGTTGCTATCTCCTTGCGCCATTCTTGAGATCTTGTCTGCATCCCTGCCATGGTGGGACCCCTTAACCTGCTCTGATACCAATTGATGGGAGCATTCTGCCAATCGCCGGAACCCTAGTCGGTCCCCTGAAAAAGAAAGAAGAAGACTGGAAAAAACATGGAAAAGATATCAATATAGTTACTGAACTTCTCACTTAGTCATAGCATAAGTCTCCACATAGGGTACAAAACATTTATATATATCAAAGAGAATTGACCAACTGCAGATAAAGGAAGACCCAGACCCTGGCCCAGCTGTCTTCCACTTCGGATGCTTTTCTCTAACCTTCTGACAGTTCGCATCGAGTTGTTTAATTTAGTAGTTGTGCTTCTAGTTTTTTTTTTATGGTTTAGTAAATTTTTGTATGTTTGTATTTGTTTTGAGAGTCATGTTTGAAGGGGCTTGGATAAAGTTTGTTTGTTCTGTAAATTTTTTTTTAAATGAATAGAAAGAATGAAAAAGTAGAGATTTTGATGGTTAAAAAGGTGAATTTAGCTTCCTACGAACCCTGCAAAGTTGCTATTTTTATTTTTTTATTAAGATGTTTTTGATTTTTCTATGGAGTAATCTTAATACTATTTAATAGTCATTTATCAATATAAATGTTAAAATAAAAATTTATAAATATTTCAAATATTTAAGGATAAGTAAAAAAAACTATTGTTTGTTTTGTTTTAATGTGTTATTGTGAAATTTTCAACAGTGCTTTTTCTATGGATGATGTTTTTGTAAGAATGTTAATAGCTTGCTTTTCATATTTTGTAGGCTTTGAGCTTGATTTTTGTCTCACTTTTTTCTGATTATTTTAATCTATTTTTAAATCTATATTAGCTTTTGTATAATCTTTGAAAACATATTTTTAAAGAACATGAGGATTTTGTTAATTTTGTTGATTTGTAATGCTTTCTTTTACATATTAAAGTTTGATTTAATTATTAAAAATGAAAATTGAATGTTTTCAAATTAAAAAAAATTAAAAATAATTAAAATATTTGTTGGTATTTATTTTTTAAATTAATTATTATATATATTTTGAATTCGATAGTCTGTTCTTTTCAAGAAGTAGTATGGATTTTAATCAATGAATTACAGATTATTGTGTTCGGTATCATTGGTGGTGATTGATTTTTGACATTTTACCATTTGGTAGAGGATTGAAATAGCCTAATAGTTGAAATATCTTCATGACTTGAGTTTTAGGATTGTTGATTATGTGCCTTTGTGTTAATTGTTAATGAATCCTCTCTATAAAAAGCCTGTGATGCATCAATAGAGCCAACTTCCTTGCCAACACTTGTAATTATACTTAAAGTAAGCCACATATTGTAGTTGTTGTTTGGGCTCTATATAATTGAGGAGTGTTATGTTTTGATCTACTTATGTTGTGCTATTGAAATCATTTTAATTTATTGGTTATAATGCGTTTTGATGGTCGAATAGAGTGTGTTTTACTCAACTATTATTACTGCATATGAATTCTTAGGTGCTTGCAAGTCTATGAAAGCGCCTATCTTAACCATCCATGTTCGAGAGCTAAGGGCTATGAACTTGATTATGAGTGCTTAGCATATGACCCCTGCTTAAATGTGTCTTGCTTTTAATTGTTGACTCATTCAACCCATAGGATCCTTGGTCCAATAAGTGCATACTCATATCTCTATTTTTGCTTTGTAGGTTAATTGTTTCTTCTCACATGCTATGAAACTTTAGATGTAGCTATCTTTCTTTTCTTTTGTTTATTGTTTTCCATGCATCCTCCATTGAATGCTTAGGCTTATTAGGTGGGGCCATTTCTCCATGGTTGAACATATCCAATTGCTGATGTTTATATAAGTAATATGCAATGCCTTGTAACTTTAGCATAACCACTGTTTATAGGTGGATGTTCTTTATGACAGGTGGCATCTTTTCATTGTTATAATCACATAGCTGGTGTATTGTTGTTTGATTAGGAAAATTCTTGGTAAACTTATTGTAGAATTAAATTTGACACGGTTTATGGATGGTATGATACTAAGGAAAAATTGAGTAATTGGATTTTGTTTTGCATTTTGAAGCCCCTTCCTAGAGGGTTAATTTTGGCTATCAAGTGTGGATTAGAATTTGAAGGCCTCATGGTAACTAAACCATATATAAATTTGTATATATGTATGTAAGAAATTTTCAATTACCACTAATTATTTACATTATTGTTTAATTATTTTAGTTTCTTAAAATATTCATATAATATTTTATTTGGATATTGATTTCAATTACTATTATTTTGTATTATTTTATAAAATTATTAATTTCTTTATTATTTTGATTATTTTATTACTCTTATTTTAGTTATTAAATTAATTGTTGAATTATTTAGCGGACTACTTATTTTGGAACAACTAAAATATTTTAGTGTAAAATGGGATGATGTGAATGTTGGCATTGCTTTTTGCTCACAGATTACCCAAAAAAGTTTGTTTTGCAGTTTTGATAGTTTGTTTGACTTTGAAGATTAAACCTATTTTCACATAGATACGTTAGTCTCCAATCAACAATAAACTAACCATGTTATTGGGCATTAAACACTGACCTTGTCTTCATGAAACTCTGTTAAGAGAATATTTATGAGTGTATAATTGCACATGAGTTTTACATTATTTTTTACACTTAATTTCCATGTATTAAGGTGTTTATTTGGAAGATGATGTTAAACATGGTGTAAATTGTCATTTCAGGTGATGGGTATAGCATAATGAGAAGAGAGAGAGAGCAAAAATAAAGAAGATAGAGCTTTCTTTATATCAATAGCTAAGTAACATGCTAGATAGAACACCTTATGGATGTACTTACGGTCATAAGCCTCATCCAGAGAACCTTGTCGGCTTGCTTACACTCGTAAAAAGAGCATAATGATCATCAAGAGGGACATATGGGCAGGACTTACGTTAGTAAGCCGTACCATAAGTGCCAGCTAAAAATGTTTACAGAGAGTGTACACGACCCCTAAAGGGGGCGCAAGCACTATCCAGAGAAATTTGAGTTGCAGAGCTTGTGAATGTAAGCTGGACTATAACACCTAGACAGAAGACCTTACAAGTGGAGCTTACAACTTTAAGTACACCCGTAAGGCACATGACTCATAATATCTAGCTACTTAACATCTTGTTCTTACACCCGTAAGAAGCTCATAAGTGTTTAGGTATAAAACATTTTGTTGAAGGTTTTGGGGAAGCTTTTGATGGCAAGGCAAAGGGAGAAAAAGGAGGATTTTTTGTAGATCATCTACAGCAATCCAGTGAGGAGAAGAGGCTCACCACTATCTATGGTACTATTGGAGTAATCAAGGAGCATCTTTGGAGGCGTTTGTGGAAGATAGGAGGGGAATTCATTTGGTATCTGACAGATGGTGTGCGTGTGTAAATAAATAAGGTTAAGTTTGTGAGTATCGCAAGTACATGGGTTATCAAGTAATACCTCATGGGTGAGCACGAGGGTCATATTCCTTAGATAATGGCAAGAGGCTCATGTTACTTCCTTTTTACAAAATCAATAGCCTAAACATCTATGGTATTTCTTAATTCTACTTCTACCGATTAATTAATATAATATAATTCTCTTAACGATTACTTGTGAAATAATGTTAAGATTCTCTTAATGATTATTGGTGAAATAGTGTTAAGATTGTCTTAATGATTACTTGTGAAATAGCGTTATGGTGTGATGATTCAATCTAGTATTGGAATGGGGGAATTCAAAGGCCTATTGGTCCCAATCTCTCAGCAACCAGGTCTAAACACTAGGAACTTAAGATGGAATCTCTTCCACCCCAACCTCCTATGTCGATCTTAAGTTCAGGAACTCCACTAGAAGGGCTAATCAAATCCTAATTTAGAAATTTAATCAGACCCTAATCCAGATAACTAGTAATACCTAACTTCTTAAAGCATGCATAGATCTAACAAAGCATGGGTCTTCTATTGTGTGGGTATTTCTTCCTCATTCACTTCAGCAATCTATCATTAAGAAAACATGCAATGATTCACAAAAGACTAGAAATAATAATGAATTTCCAATAAAGAATCACAAGTAGTAATCAAGATGAAATTACTTGAAAATCCCATCGAAATGGGGTCCTCTAATGGATATCCATCTATTTATCAATGAATAATGATAAGTGCTTGTGTATTAGTAATACGAAGTATTCTTTTCTTACTATGACCATTACTTTTATCAGATTTTAGCGCTAATATATGTGTATTTGTGTTACTTTTGTGCAAGTAAGGTTGTGGAGCAAAATATAGAGGAAGGAAGCCAAAATAGATTGTGATTGTACTTTGTTAATGAAATCTTGGAGTGAACAAATGTGAAGACACAAGTTGTATTCAAAGATACGTGAATGTGTGCCAACCTCCAAGCGCGCAAGCAATTACATGGTTTGGAGGGGCACAAAGGCAGTCATATTTGCGTATTCTGACTTGTGCAATGCTAGCAAGATCTTCATCAATGTGGTCTTTTATTGAAGAAGTGACGCAATCTATGCCATAGACGTATGCCTATTTATGGTGCCTCGATGAAAAGTATAGATTCCGGAGTATTTTTTGGCGAAGCACTGTAGTAGGTTACTACAGCAAGTTATTGCTGCAATTCACTTTAGCAGTTATTGTTCACAGGCCGCTGAAAAATGAAGTTATGCAAATTCACATAGGCATGTGGAATTTCCACACGCCGGTGTGGATTCCCAATTCCAGCCCTTTATAAAGCCACAACTTGTACTGATTTGGGATTTCTTCTTTCCATCCTTTCTCTATCTTTTCCCCAACTTTGGAGAGGTTTGTGGCTAGGGTTAAGAGCGGTTTTGGCAAGACTTTTGGAGTGGTTTTTGGCCATTGACACCGCGCTCCTTTGAAAGAGAGTTATTGGGGGAGCTTTCATTGGCACCGATCCAGCAAGTTGTGCCCTAGGCTGGACAAGGAAACCCTTAAAGGGGATGAGGGCTACTCCACAAGACCATCGACACGAATACCGAGGGTGTTTTACTTATAGATTACATCTCTTTACTTTTGATTTCATTATTGATTGTATCTTGCTTCATGGTGAGCAAAACCCCTATAGGGTATTTGGACTTGTAAATCGTAGGATGTTATTGTTTCATTGACCTTTTATTATGTTTTCTTTAATTGATGTCTTTAATTGAGTTCCAATCTTGAATGCTTGTTAAATGATTTCTCCTTAGAGTGATACTAGGGTTGAGAGTCTACATTGGTAATCCTTGTGAGTGAGTGACACACCATGAGGGTTAGACAAAGCAAGATTGGAGATAGTCGAGAGGATGAGTCAAGATGTAGCGGAACATCCCCTTTCCTCATTGGTGTGATTTATCCTACCTCTATCTTCAAAGGATTCTTTGAGGTCACAATAGAGTGAAGTGCTAAGAGAGGAACTCCACTGGGATTTAGTTGTGCGAGCAACAGAGTGACGCGTTGAAGTAATCCTTAGTGTCGGGGCTTAATTGTGACTAGGGGTCTTTTACCTAGACCAAAGGGTTAGACACATATTAGGGAATAGGGTATATCATTTGGAATCCCTAGAGATTCTTGCAACTGTACACAGTGTGAGATGTTGAGAGTGAGTGATTTCTTCACCGGGGCATAGTGTAAAGTTAGTAACGGTTGACTGATAAGTGCTTGTGCGATAAGAATGCGAAGCATTCTTTCCTTGTGTTAAGCATTACTTTTCTTGGGGTTTAATGCTAATATGGGTGTATTTATGTTACTTTCATGCAGGTAGGCTTGTGACGCCGATTATGAGAGAAAAAAGCCAATGTGGGTTGTAATGCACTAATTGGAGAAAAATCTTCCTAAGGTTCAAATGCGTAGACATAGGTCGGGTTCCAGAAGCAAGAATGTGTGCCAACCTAGTCGTACTTAAGTTAGCACAACTATTTGGAGGGGCACAAGGGCAGTCACATTTAAGCATTCTGACTTGTGCATATAGAACAAGATCTCTACCAACATGTCCGTTATTAAAGAAGCAAGGCGATCCACGATGTAAATGTGTGCCCGTTTGTGTTACCTCGAGGAAAGTATGAATTTAGGAGTATTTCAGGCCGGTGTTGTACCAGATGACTGTAGAGAACACTGCAGCAAAAATACTGCAGCAGCACTATTTACCGCCGTCCGAGAAAACAGTAAAACAGAGAATCCACACGGGCGTGTGGAAATTGCACAAGTCCGTGTGAAAAATCCATAGGGGCGCCTACATGGCCGTGTGGATTCTCGATTCCAGCCTTTAAAAGCCGATTTCAGCCCCGATTTCAGCATTCTTTTACCCATCTTTTCCCCAACTTGAGAGATGATGACAACTAGGGTTTTGAGAGTTATTAGCTAGGGCTTTGGAGAGGTTCTATGGCTCCGACATCACACGCCATTTGGAATAAGGTTAGTGGGAGAGCTTTCATCGGCACCGATCCGGCGAGGTGTTTCCTAAGCCGGATAAAGGGACCATTGCGACGAGTATAGGACTCTCCACAAAACCATCATCACGACTAACAAGGGGGTTTTCTATGGATGCTTTGTTTTTACATTCGATTTCATTGATTGTATCTAGCTCCATGGAGAGCTAAACCCCTAGTGGATACTTGGGTATTTGTTAACCCTAGGATGTATTCATTTCATTGAATCTCTTTATTATGCTTTCAATTAATTGATTTTATTGTGAGTTCCAATCTTGGAGACTTGATTGTTTGAATACTCCCCTAGAGTGACACTAGGGTTGAGAGTTCTTCTTGGTAACTCTTGTGAGTGAGTGACACACCATGAGAGTTAGACAAAGCTAGATTGGAGAGGGTTGAGAGGGTGAGTCGAGAGGTAGCGGAGCATCCCCTTTCCCCCCTGGTGTGATCTATCCTACCTCCATGTTCCAAGAGTTCTTTGCGGCCATAGTATAGTGAATGGGCTAAGGGATGACCTTCCGCTGGGGTATACTTGCAAGTGCAACGGAGTGAAGCGTTGAAGTGATTTTAGCACCTAGGGCTTAATTGTGGCTATGGATCTTGCTCCTGGACCAAAGGGTTAGGTCTATACATAGGAATAGGGTTTATCACTTGGAATCCCTAGAGCTCATTGCAATTCTATGTGAGTGCGAGGTTGAGAGGTCATTCAATCTGTCCTCCGGGACATGTATAGAGTTAGGCATGGTTGACCTTAGATTTGGGATCATGTAATTAAGGATTTCCACGACTCATTGTTGCATCAATTAGAAAGTATAAAAGAGGGTTCTTGCGCTTGAAATGATTGTCCTAGGAGGTTCAATATCTGGGTACCGCATCTTTAACGATTGACATACCTTCTCCTTCACTTGTGCCCTCTATCTTGTTGTTTTTATTTTCGTTATTTCATATTTTGTCACACTTATCACTATTCATCTTCCACATTAGTTAAGAAACAACTTAAGTGTCTTTATTCCCAACTCTCTGTGGATGCGATACCCAGTCATCTGGGATTATTACTTCGACACCCGTGTACTTGCGGTTTACACGCATATACGGACGTGTCAAGGTTTTGGCGCCATTACAGGGGAGTAGGAGTTTAGAGATACTTTGCACTTTATTTTCTTAGCTATTCATTTATTCATTCTATTTCATATTTTCTTATCCTATCATCGTTCTAATCTCTTTTTCTTTATTTTTGGGTGCACCTCCAGGTTATGACCCCAGGGAACCCCTCTATACTGATTGAAAGAGATCCAGAGCTTGAACGTACACTGAGAAGAAAAGGGAAAGAAGCTGTGCTAGAACAGTCTCATCTAGCTGATTTGGAAGTAGAAGAATCTGAAAACATGGCAGAACAGAATGAGCAGCAGCAGACATTATCCTATTATGCCAGATCTTCAATATTAGGGACACAATCGTGCATTGTGCATCCCCCGCTTACAGCTCAGAACTTCGAGCTGAAGCCGACATTCATCCACATGTTGTAGCAATCAGCACAGTTTAATGGTTTGGCCGATGAGCATCTGAATAGTTATATTGAGAACTTTCTTGAGGTGTGTGATATGCTGGAGATAAAAAGGGTGACAGATGACGCCATCAAGTTGAGAGCCTTCCCATTTTCCTTTAAAGGGAGAGGTAAGCAGTGGCTACACTCATTACCTAGAGCATCGATTACCTCATGGTTGGGGATGGTAGAAGCTTTTCTTTGCCGTTATTTTCCTCCTTGAAAATCTGCAAAGCTTAAGAATAAGATCTCATCCTTTGTACAGTTGGAATTGGAGTCTCTATTTGAGAAGTGGGAAAGGTTCAATGAGCTCCTGAGAAAATGTCCACAACAGGGATTCCCAGAGTGGATGATTGTTCAGACCTTTTACAACGGTTTGAATTCGAGTACAAGACAACTCTTTGATGTCGAAGCAGGAGGTACCTTAGGTAGCAAGATCCCTGGTGAAGCTCGTCAATTAATTGAAGAAATGGGTGTTAAACAGCTACCAATGGAATCCTAGGGAGAAGAAAAAGGTGGCCGGTCTCCATGAGATAGATGCAGTAACCTCATTGGTAGCTTAAGTGGAATCATTGAGTAAGAAGTTAGATCTCCTAACTTCGAATAGAGTGGCGGCCATGATTACTTGCACTGGGTATGGTGGAGGAAATGCTCCCTCCGATTGCCCGATCTCTATTGGTGATGCATCTTCGGTTGAGAATGTCAATTTTGTAGGTAATGCTATGAGGAATCATGGAAACCCATACAACAAAACTTATAATCTGGGTTGGAAGAGTCATCCCAATTTCTCATGGAGCAACCAAGGTCTACAAAAGGCCATGGGGCCACCGGGTTTCCAACAACAACAGCAAGCCCCAAATATTGAAAACCGAGTTTCAGGTTTGGAGACCCGAATGAACGATTTGGAGAAGGCCTTAACTAGGTTTGTGCAATCATCTGATACAAGGTTCCAATCAGTTGAGGCTATACTTCACAACCACACCGCTTCTTTGCATAATCTTGAAAATCAACTAGGGCAGATTGCGAAGTCCTTATCGGAAAGGCCACAAGAAAGCTTGCCGAGTAACACTGAGACCAACCCTAGAGAGCATGTGAAGGCGATCACTTTGAGAAGTGGTCGTGAGGTTGAGGGCAAGCTTCCGAGTGAAAAGCCCAATGAACACGCACCCGAGGTTATAGAGGTTGAGAAGGGAGCAAGTAAAGAGAAGGAGGTGGCACCGCCACCTTTGAAGCCAAGAATCCCTTATCCCTCTAGATTAAAGAATGACCTAGGGGATGAATAGTACAAGAAGTTCCTGAGTTTGTTCAAACAACTCCACATCAATATTCCTTTTGTTGAGGCATTGGCTCAAATGCCTAAGTATGCAAAATTCTTGAAAGACTTGTTGACCAACAAGAGGATGTTAGAGGAGAGTGCTTTAATGATTTTAGATGCATCTTGCTCGGCGGTTTTGCAAAAGAACATGCCAAACAAGAAGAAAGACCCAGGAAGCTTCATCATTCCGTGTAATATTGGCAATTCAGGTGAAGAAATGACATTGGCGGATTGAGGGCCAGTATCAACGTCATGCCACGTCATGCCATACATCTTCTTTAAAAAGTTAGGCTTGGGCGAGTCTAGGGCCTACTCGGATGACTTTGCGATTGGTGGATCGAACGGTGAGACATCCGAGGGGTATCATCGAAGACGTGCTTGTCAAGGTGGACAAGTACATTTTTCCGGTTGACTTTGTAGTGCTAGACGTCGATGAGGATGCAGATGTACCCTTGATACTTGGGAGGCCGTTCTTGCGGATTTCCAAAGCCCTGTTTGACATGGATGGTAGAGAGCTAACATTGAGAGTTGGAGATGTCAAGCAAACATACCGCCTTGCTGAAGCCATGCAACATTCTCTTGATTTCGATGATACTTTGTATTTTCTAGACACTACTGATGACATTGTTGATCAATACATGCTGGAAATGTTCAATCCAGACCCGTATGAGGGTCTGTTCGACCAAGAGGAGGACAATGAAAAAGTAATGATGCTTGGTTCGAAGGAAGAACTACCATCTACATCGGGGATCTTGAAGAAGGTGCTTTGGAAATTGAAGAGGGGTAGGAGACGCCACCGGAAACACTCTAAGGCTATTAGAGACGTGCGTGAACCGAAGAAGTTGGATGCTATTGTTAGGTGGTCCCAAGCCCGATAATTCATCCTCTACCCTCAAGAGATTTTGCTCGTCATGCTTCCAGGCCATGGGTATGAGGGCAACTTTCATCTATGAGCCCCCGTGAGGTAAGACAAGGTACGTCAAGGTAAGTGACATTAAACAAGCGATTCTTGCGAGGTAACCCAAGTGTTTACTGTTGTCATAGTTTAGTAGTTTAATGTGTGCATGAATAAAGCGTTGAGTGTTGGTGTCTTGATTTTTATATACTTCTGCTGCTATTTCATTGTGGGTTTTGAATTTTCATCGTGTGTTTTCAAGTGGATTTGGCGAAGTTGGGTTGTTTGAGCTATCTGTAATGTTTTCACTGGTAAAATTTGTATATTAGGTCATGCTCTGAGTGTGTAAACATGTTCAGAAATTTTCTACAGAGCCTGCAGAATTTTCTAAGGCATCCAGAGAAAACGCATGGGGGTGTGAAATTTCCGTACGCCCGCGAATTTGCATTGTGAGCTCATCCAGAGAATGCACAAGGGCGTGGATTCGCCTCTGTGGACGACCATGTGATTCTCGCACGACCGTGGGTAATTTCTGCACGAGCGTGTAAGTTCTTGCAGAGATTAGCAGATTATCCCGAAAGCATACAGGGGCGTGGACTCACCCCTGTGGGCGACCTTGTGAAAATCGCACGGGCGTGGGTAAGTTCCGCACGCCCATGCGAATCTCTGCAAAGGAACTCTCTCCATTCTGAGAAGTCATAGGCGCGTGCGCTTGCCCTTGTGAGTTAGGCTTCTGATTGTCCACGCCCATACAGAATTTCCACACGAGCGTGCGGAACACTTAGCAATTTTTCTCGGATGTCCAGAGCAGCCACAGGGGTGTACTTCTACCCCTGTGGGTCGGGCGCATGGGCGTGGGTATTTCTCACACGCCCGTGTATTTGCATTTAGAGGTAGTGAGTGTTTTCCCGAGAGCACACAGGGGCGTGCACCTGTCCTTGTGAAGCTTTCCTGTGGAGGCACACAGGCGTGGGTAATTTCCGCACCCCCGTGTGGATGCGCAGAATTCCAAGAGATGCTAGTTTTTCTTTAAAATCTTTGTGGATTCTCTTCTTCTTCATCTCTAATCACCCGAAAACCACTCCTGATCAACTTCCCGGCCCTTCACCGTTGTTTTGGAGGATTTTTCTTCACATTTCGTGCCGATTTTCGAAGTATTATTATCTATTTCATTGATAACTCTTTTTATCGTCTTTTATTCACAAATCCTGGGTTTTTATTTGATTGAAGATCTTGAGTTGTGTCAATTTTCATGATATAATGTCTTATGCATGTTTAGGAAGCCCTTAGGGGCAGTTTTAAGTTGAATTTTTGGAGAATTGGTGCACGACCGTGCGGTTTTCACACCCCGCAGATCCACACGGGCGTGGGTAATTTCCACAGGCCCGTATGGAATTCTGCAGTATTTTGTTTCTGAGTTTATTTGATCGTTTCTTCCTCATTTATCACAGGAATGACACCGTACTCGATGAGGCAAGAAGGGAAGCACCCTAGAGAACCTTCACCCGAGTTGGCACATATTGAGTTCTCGAATCACAAGCATCGGGCTCATTTTGAACGGTTATCGGGACATAGGTTTGGCCAATTCTGGTTCATGGACTTGAGCGTGCTTACTGGGGTCCAGCGGGGTGACGAGTTAGTCAGGGAACTTGACACGCTAACGGCCGTTGGAAGCTGGCGAAGATTATTGTCTATACGGGAGCCAGTTTTCCGGCCACTGACTCTAGAGGTGCTGGCATCTTTTGAGTTTGTGCAGCAGTATGGGAGTTTTGACATCACTGATGGCATACAATTTAGAGCGTTCGGACGTCAATTTGCCATGAGTGTCATGGAATTTTCGGTTCGCATGGGCTTGTACGATGAGACATACACAGAAACCGAGCAGTATAGTCACTTGCTAACAGATTACCTTGGCACCTTGAGCCAACAGCAGGCTTACCAGGTCTTGTGCGGACAGGGGTAGCATGAACCATGAGTATCCAAGGCTACATATTTGTGTCAGCTAAGCTACAGATATTTATTCGCCGTCATTAGCAGATCTGTGGATGGCCGAGGTGATAACACTAGTACTCTGAGCCGACAAAGTTTACTTTATCTGTATTCCATGGCTAGGTCTGTACCTATTCATTTGGGGCATATTGTGAAAAATTACATGTGATACCAGGGCCATAATGAGACAGTGGGAGTATTATTTGTTGCTCCCTACATTACTAAATTTATTCTGGGGATGGGTCTCGGTGAAGCTCTTCGGGATACCGATTAGATAGTTATTCCCTCTCCGCTTGGACTCGATACTCTCAGGATGATGGGAGTGGTGCGTATATATGATCCTGGAGCTTACATTTTAGCCACTTCCACCACTAAGAGTGCCAAGGGTGGTAGGGATGCAGCAGAGGGTTCCGCACCGATGGTGACCGAGATCGCAGAGCTTGCGTTTACCCATTTCCGAGGCCATGAGCATATTGAGAGGCTCAAGAGCACTGTGCGTGTCTTATGGTATGAGATCATCGAGATTCGGGCGATACAGACAACACAGTATACCGATATGATTGGCCGTTTTGATTTCCTACGGTAGTTATTGATGAGCAGATCTCCAATCCCTCCAGCACCACCATCCCCTATTCCGGCACCAGTTAACCCACCATGTACTTCAGTAGCAGTAGCAGCAGCAGAGACAGAGGACGACATCGACACTTGATTTTATTTTTATCGTCTATTACTTCCGTATTTTGATTTGGACTTGTACACTCAAAAGGACTCCTCTTCTGAGTTTATCTTTTATTTCACTGTCTCGAGTTGTATTCATTGCTTCATCTTTTATATTCTTGAGTTGTTTTATTTTTATTAAGCTTTACTGAACCCTCTCGTGTATGCATGCAGATGGTCTTGTCATCATGGCAATTGAGACTTTGTAATGGGCACGGCCAAGGTGTTTCGGCACTTGGCCGTGTGAGCTTCACAATCCGTTGGAACAATACTCCCAAGGACTTAGCTCCATCAAATGCAACACTAGGAGTTAGGGGAGTATTGTTTTGATTGCTTCTCCCACATCTGAATTTAATTGATGATAAGTGCTTGTGCGATATGAATGCGAAGCGTTCTTTCCTTATGTTGAGCATTACTTTTCTCGGGTTTTTACACTAATATGTGTGTTTTTATGTTACGTTTATGTAGGTTGGGTTGTGAAACCAATTATGAAGGAAAGAAGCCAATGTGGATCACAATGTACCGATTTTGGAGGAAATTTTGCTAAAGTTCAAACACGAAGATATGAGTCGGGTGTGAGATGCTAGAGTGTGTGCCAACCTTCCCGTATTTGAGTTAGCACAACCATTTGGAGGGGCACAAGGGCAGTCATACTCAAGCATTCCGACTTATGCACATAGAACAAGATCTCCTTCAACTTATCCGTCATTGAAGAAGCAAAGCGATCCACGGCATAAACGTGTGCCCGTTTATGTGACCTCGATGAAAAGTGGATTCGGGAGCAATTTTGGCATAGCATTGTAGCAGGTACCGTAGCAATCATTGTAGTAATCACTGTAGCAAGTTACTGTTCACAGCCGGCCGAGAAAACAGGAATTCAGAGAATCCACATCGGACGTGTGGAAATTATACACGCCCGTGTGGAAATTCCACATGGGCATGTGTAAAATCTACAGGCCCGTGTGGTCACCCGATTCCAGCCCTATTTAAAGCCGATTCAGCCCCGATTTCAGCATTCATTTCTCCATCTTTTCCCCAACTTGAGAGAGGGTTTCGGCTAGGGTTTTGAGAGGTATTGGCTAAGGTTTTGGAGAGATTCTATGGCTCTGACATCGTTATTCCTTAGGAAGAAGGTTGGTAGGAGAGCTTCCATCGAGGCGTATCCTATACCGGACAAGGGAATCCTTCGACGATGAGTAGAGGATTTTCCACAAGACTATTGACATGACTATTGAGGGGGTTTCTCTATGGATTCATTGCTTTTACATTCTATTTCTTTGATTGTACTTAGCTCCATGGAGAGCTAAACCCCTAGTGGGTACTTGGGTATTTGTGAACACTTGGATGTATTTGTTTCATTCAATCTCTTTATTATGCTTTCATTTAATTGATGTTTATTGTGAGTTCCAACCTTGAATGCTTGATTGTATGAACATTTCCCCTAGAGTGACACTAGGGTTGAGAGTTCTAGTTGGTAACCTTGTGAGTGAGTGACACACCACGAGCGTTAGATAAAGCTAGGTTGGAGAGGGTTGAGAGGGTGAGTCGAGAGGTACAAAAGCGTCCCCTTTCCCGTCTAGCGTGATAGATTCTACCTCCGTTCCTCGAGTTCTTTGCGGCCATAATAGAGTGAATGGTCTAAGGGATGTCCCTCCACTGGGGCTTATTTGCGTGTGCAACGGAGTGAAGCGTTGATGTGATCTTAGTATCTTGGGCTTAATCGTGGTTAGGGACCTTCCACCTGGACCAATGGGTTAGGCCTATAATTAGGAAGATATTTATCACTTGGAATCCCTAGAGCTCATTGCAACTCTATTCGAGTGTGAGGTTGAGAGGTTATCTAATCTTTCCTCCGGGACATGTATAGAGTTAGGCATAGTTGACTTTAGATTTGGGACTATGTATTTAAGGATTTTCACGACTCACCATTGCAGTGATTATGAAGCATAATAGATGGTTCTTGTACTTAAAACAATTGTTCTAGGTGGATCAGTATCCGAGTACCCCATCTTTATCGATTGCCTTACTTCCTCCTTTACTCATGCTCTCTTACTTGTTGTTTTTACTTTTGAGAATTGAATCATTATCACACCTATCACTACTAATTTTTCATATAGCTAAAAAGCGGATTAAGTGTTTTTATTCCCTACTCCCTGTGGATTCGATACCCGCTGATCCGGGATTATTACTTCGACAAACCCGTGCACTTGCGTGATATATGTAAGGGGATCTTGTCAATTGATTTACATTATGAATGAGCTTAGATGTGTACATTGGGGACAATGTACAACTTAAGTGTGGGGGGGGGGAGTTTCATAGTGCACGAATCTCTTTTATACATGTTTTGATTGACATACATGCTTACGTAGCCAATGGTAGTTCACCTTAGTTGCAATGATTGTACTTTTGAGCTTAGGAGAATTTTTAACATTGAATGTTTTCATGCTCTAGTTCTTGCTTGAATTTCTAGGAATTTTCACCCGATTGACACTTGTTGCACTACACGCTCATTAAACTCTTTTGGAAACTCAAGTTTGTTGTTAAAGGGACTAGTTTTAGTTTTGTTTCTTATGGTATTTTGTTGAAAAAAAAAATGCAAAAAATGAAAAGAAGGAAAAAATAGTTTTATTGTTTATTTGTGCTTGTTGGGTGGAAAGAGCTACCACCTATGAAGTATGAATCTACTCTCATAAGTCTGATACTAGTTATGCCCTAATGAGAGAAAGAGCTATCTCATAGGATGAGTGAAAGCTACCACTCTGGTAGAAAGAGCTACCACTTCGAAAGTGTGAAAGCCACCTTAGCGGCCGCTTTGGATGTGTGAAGCTACTAGCAGTTTTGAAATTTTTGTTACTTTTTGTAGATAAATAAGTCCCTTGTACTTAGAACAGTAAGGAGTATACTTTGGGTTGTTTTGAGTGAGTTCACACACTTACACGATTTTCGGTTTTGTTGTCCTTTTTTATTCAAGTTTTTAGCTAGAGCATTGATTTTTAGTATTTAGTGTTGAAATTTCCCTTACTTGTAGAATGCACTCTTTGTATGCTTTGGTGAACCTAAGGCCAAGCACTTCCAATGTTTCCTTCATCAATGCACATAATGTTTTAATTTTTGCTTGAGGACAAGCAAAAGCTTGAGTGCGGGGTAGTTTGATAAGTGCTTGTGCGATAAGAATGCGAAGCGTTCTTTCCTTGTGCTGAGCATTACTTTTCTTGGGTTTTAACGTTAATATGGGTGTATTTATGTTACTTTCATGCAGGTAGGGTTATGAGGCCGATTATGAGAGAAAAGAAGACAATGTGGGTCGCAATGCACTAATTTGGAGGAAATCTTTCTAAGGTTCAAACGCGAATACATAGGTCAGGTTCCAGATGCAGGAATGTGTGCCAACCTAGTCGTACTTGAGTTAGCACAACTATTTGGAGGGGCACAAGGGCAGTCACATTTAAGCATTTTGACTTGCGCATATAGAACAAGATCTCTACCAACACGTCTGATGAAATCCGCAAGTGCACGGGTCGTCAAGTAATACCCTGTGCGTGACACAGGGGTCGTATTCCCTAGGTCCCAAGAGCTGCTATTACTCCCCCCTAGATGACACTGTCTAGTCTACCAAATATAGGACTAAAACAAGATAAGGAAAATAACAAAGAGAAAACTATAAACACAAGGACTAAGGCTCACCACATAAACATACTAAGGAAGCAAGTAACAATGGAAGTCGAGGTCCCCGCGAGGATCCCCTGGGACTACTAAAGCTAGATTGATGCTAGAATTACAAAGGCAACGGTGGTTGGACCAAGAGACATCCAAAAAAATAGATCACCCCGATGGTCACGGCGGTAATCCCTAATCCAATAAGAGTATTGGCTCGGAATCTCTTCCGACCAAATCCTCCTATGATCGCATTACAATTAGGGGGATCTCAAATTAGGGCCGAAACTCAACCTAGGTACAGCCCTAATAGTTGGAGGGGTATGAAATACCCAATGGTCATGGTGTATTCATACATATATCCCTTCCAAGCTTGGTGAGTTTAACACTAGGGCAATGGTCATGCAACCTAGTATTGTCTAAGTATGGATATACTGAGTTCTCATGCATACCCAAGCATTCAAAAAGCACCAAACAAGGATCACAAACCACACAAATACCATAAATGTAAATCAAAGCATCTATACAAGCAAGTTCATCCCAAGGTTCACCGGATGCCCGGTGACCTTGGGAGTCTAGTTCAAATCATCAACAAAGGAGCAAGTGTAGAAGATAAGAGATACAAAGAAAAGCTCATAACAAACTCCACTAAGATGAAGACTAGAAGGTGGTGATGAGAACTCGTCGGATCCGCGTCGGCGAGCTCCTAAATCGTTTTCCTTGAGTGTAACCTTCTTCTCCCTTTGATTTGCCCCTCAGATCTGCCTTCTCCCGTAGCCTTGAAGCTCTAGAGGATGATGGTGGAGAGTGGTGGCCAAAAAGTCCCTTAATTGATGCCCTAACAAGCCTTATATATGCCCGGATCCCGATCGGTAAAGCGGGTCAAGATACCCGGCCGTATGTCGACCCCTCAGGAATTTCAGATTTCTGCTGAGAAGCCCACGATAAGCTACAGTGACTCTGCTGATTCCAGACCTTTAAAAGCTTATTTCAGCCCCAATTTCAGAAATTCTTTTCTCCACATTTTCGCCAACTTGAGAGAGGATCGCGGCTAGGGTTTTGAGAGGTATTGGCTAGGGCTTTGGAGAGGTTCTACAGCTCCGACATCATGTGCCATTAGGAATAAGGTTAGTGGGAGAGCTTTCGTCGGCACCGATCCGACGAGGTGTATCCTAGACCGGACAGAGGGACCGTTGCGACATGTAGAGGACTCTACACAAGACCATCGCCATGACTAAAGAGGGGATTTTCTATGGATGCTTTGTTTTTACATTCGATTTCATTGATTGTATCTAGCTCCATGGAGAGCTAAACCCCTAGTGGGTACTTGGGTATTTGTGAACCCTAGAATGTATTCGTTTCATTGAATCTCTTTATTATGCTTTCAATTAATTGATGTTTATTGTGAGTTATAATCTTGGAGACTTGGTTGTTTGAATACTCCCCTAAAGTGACACTAGGGTTGAGAGTTCTTCTTGGTAACTCTTGTGAGTGAGTGACATACCATGAGAGTTAGACAAAGCTAGATTGGAGAGGGTTGAGAGGGTGAGTCGAGAGGTAGCGGAGCGTCCCCTTTTCACTCTAGTGTGATCTATCCTACCTCCACGTTCCAAGAGTTCTTTGTGACCATAGTAGAGTGAATGTGCTAATGGGATGACCTTCCGCTGGGGCTCAGTGGCGAGTACAACGGAGTGAAGCGTTGAAGTGATTTTAGCACCTAGGGCTTAATTGTGGCTATGGATCTTCCACCTGGACCAAAGTGTTAGGTCTATACATAGGAATAATGTTTATCACTTGGAATCCCTAGAGCTTATTGCAATTCTATGCGAGTACGAGGTTGAGAGGTCATTCAATCTCTCCTCCGGGACATGTATAGAGTTAGGCATGGTTGAACTTAGATTTGGGATCATGTAATTAAGGATTTCCACAACTCATTGTTGCATCAAATTAGAAAGTATAATAGAGGGTTCTTACACTAGAAACAATTGTCCTAGGCGGATTAATATCCGAGTACCCCATCTTTATCGATTGCCATACCTTCTCCTTTACTTGTGCCCTCTATCTTGTTGTTTTAATTTTTGTTATTTCATATTTTGTCACACTTATCACTATTCATCTTCCACATTAGTTATGAAACAACTTAAGTGTCTTTATTCCCTACTATCTGTGGATATGATACCCACTCATCTGGGATTATTACTTCGACACCCGTGCACTTACGGTTTTCACGCATATACGGACGTGTCAAGTTTTTGGCGCCGTTGCCGGGGAGTAGGAGTTTAGATATACTTTGCACTTTGTTTTCTTAGCTATTTATTTATTCATTCTATTTCATATTTTCTTATTCTATCGTTGTTCTGATCTCTTTTTCTTTCTTTTTGTGTGCAGTTTCAGGTTTTGACCATAGGGAACCCCTCCATACTGATTGAAGCGAGATCCCGAGCTTGAACGTACATTGAGAAGAAAAGGGAAAGAACCTGTACAAGAACAATCTAATCTAGCTGATTTGGAAGTAGAAGAATCTGAAAACATAGCAGAACAGAATGAGCAGCAGCAGACATTATGCTATTATATGAGACCTTCAGTATTAGGGACACAATCGAGCATTGTGCGTCCCCCGATTACAGCTCAGAACTTCGAGCTGAAGCCGCCATTCATCCACATGTTGCAGCAATCCGTACAGTTCAATGGTTTGGCTGATGAGGATCTGAACATCCAAACCATACACTTCAATCGACAAAACCGCTTTAATACAAGCTATAAATTCAACTCTTCATCTATTCTGATTTAGATTAAACATACTCTACTCCAAATGCCATTGAGAAAGGTGTGGGAATCTCTCCAACTTACAATATGCCCGATTTCTAAGATAGATAAATGCAGATTTTTCTAAATAATCCAACAAGCTTTATAATTCGGCTCCTTGATATTGCATTCCAAACTCTTCATCTATCTTTTGTAGTTCAACTGTCCTCAAACTCAAAACTTCCTCCTGTTGCTAAATGATAAGTGCTTGTATATTAGTAATACCATGTATTCGTTTCTTATATTGAGCATTACTTTTCTCAGATTTTATCGCTTATGCATGTGTATTTGTGTTTTTTTGTGCATGAAGGGTTGTAAAGACAAGTGTGGAAGAAAAGAACCAAAAGCAGATCATGGATGCAGTTTTTGATGAAGTCTTGGATTCAACAAACGTGAAGACACACAAGTTATGCTCAAAGACATGTGAGTGTGTGCCAGCCTCCATTGTGCTCGAGTGAATATACAAATTGGAGGGGCACAACGGCAGTTACACTCATGTGTTCCAACTTGTGCAATGCCAGCAAGATCTTCGTTAATGTGGCTTGTATTGAAGACGTGAAGCGATCTATCACATGGATGTGTGCCTGGTACACCCTTTGGGAGTGCGTACCACAAGTGCGTAGGGTGTCAAAGTAATAAAGTACCCTAGTAGTACCCTGGTGAGTGCTGATAAGTGCTTGTGTATTAGTAATACGAAGTATTTTTTTCTTATGGTGAGCATTAATTTTCTCAGATTTTATGGCTAATACATGTGTATTTAGGTTCTTTTGTGTATGTGGGGTTGTGGAGACAAATATAGAAGAAAGAAGCCAAAGTAGATTGCGAGTGCACTTAGTTGATGAAATCTTGGAGTGAATAAACTTTAAGATATAAGTTGTGCTCAAAGACATGTGAGTCTGTGCCAACCTCTGTTATGTTCAAGGAAATAAGCAAATTGGAGGGGCATAAAGGCAGTCACACTCATGTAATCTTACTTGTGCAAATTGGAGTTTGTCTCTTAGCACTTCACTCTATCATGACAGCAAATAACTTTTGGAACGTAGAGGTAGGATAAATCATAGCGGAAGGGAAAGGGGACATTCCACTACCTCTTAACTCACCCTCTCGACCTTCTCCAAGTTTGCTTTGTCTAACCCTCATGGTGTGTAACTCATCAAGAAGTATTACCAAGACAGATTCTCAACCCTAGTGTCACTCTAAAGGAAAATCAATGCAATAAACATTCAAGGATGGAACTTAATTAAAACATCAATTATCATAATGAAAGGTCAATGAAACAAAATCTTCCTAGGTTTACAAGTCCAAGTACCCACTAGGGGTTTAACTCTTAATGGAGCAATATACAATCAACAATGAAATCGAATGTAAAAACATGTAATCCATAAGTAAAACCCCCTTGTAGTCTGTATCGATGGTCTTGTGGAGTTGCCTCATCTTCTCCAAGGGTTCCCTCATCAAGCCTAGGGCACTGTCGATGAAAGCTCCCCCAATAACTTTCTTCTGAAGGAACATAGTGTCGAAGGCCGTAGAACCACTCTAAAGACCTAGCCAAAGCCTCTCCAAACCCTAGCCGTGAGCGCCTCCAAGGATGGCGAAAGTTGGGAAAAAGATTCTCAAAACTTCTGAAATCGCGGCTTAAATAGGGCTGGAATCGGGCATCCACATAGGAATGTGAAATTCCCGTACACCAATCTAAATTTTGAGGAAACTGATTTTCCGTAAGCTGTGAACTGTAACTAATACAGTAATTTTCTACAGTGATTTCCTACAGTAAACTACTATAGTACTTCGCCAAAATACTCCCGAATCCATATTTTTCATCGACGCCACATGAATGGGCACACATCCATACAGTAGATCACATTGCATCTTCAATATAAGCCACATTGACGAAGATCTTGCTAGCATTGCACAAGTTGGAACACAAGAGTGTGGCTACCTTTGTGCCCCTCCAATTTGTATGTTCGCTCAAGCACAATGCAGGTTGTCACACACTCACATGTCTTTGAGCACAACTTGTGTCTTCAAGTTTGTTCAATCCAAGACTTCATCAAAAATTGCATCCATGATCTACTTTTGGTTCCTTTCTTCCACACTTGTCTCCACAACCTTTCATGTATAAAAGAACACAAAAACACATTCATAAGTGAGAAAATCTGAGAAAAGTAATCCTCAATGTAAGAAAAGAATACTTTGTATTACTATTACACAAGCACTTATCAAACTATCCCACATTTAAGCTTTTGCTTGTCCTCAAACAAAAATAAAACAGTAAAGCATATAAGAAGGAAAATTGGAAGTGTTTGGTGTTAAGTTCACCAAAAGCATGCAAGGGAAGCATTCTACAAGTAAGGAAAAATTTCAACACTGAATAAGAAAAATCAATGCTCTAGCTAAAAACTTGAATAAAAAAGGACAACAACCTACTATCGTGTAAGTGTGTGTAAACTCACTTAAGTCAACCCAACTTATACTCCTCAAAGCTCTATGTAAGAGGGACTTATTTATTTACAAAAAGGAAAGAAAAGGTAGTAGGTTCACACATCCTCTATGGTAGCCCTTTCCTAGGCGGCCGCTAAGGTGGCTTTGACATTTTTCGAGGTGGCAGCTCTTTCTACCGGGGTAGTAGCTTTCACTCATCCCATGCGATAGCTCTTTCTCTCATTAGGGCATAACTAATATCCGACTTATGAGAGTAGCTTCATACTTCATAGGTGGTAGCTCTTTCCACTCGTCCAATGCATAACCAAGCACACATATACATAGCATTTTTTTTCAACAAAATTAAATAAGAAACAAACTAAAACAGTCTCTTAAATATCGAACATGAGTTTACACAAGGTTTAATGAGTGAGTAGTGGAACAAGTGTCAATCGGGCTAAAATTTCTAAGAATTCAAGTAAAACTAAAGCATGAGAAAATTCAATGTTAAAAGTTCTCCTAAACTCAAGAATACAAACATTGCAACTAAATTGAACCGCCATTGGCTACATGAGCATGAACAATGAAGCATAAGTATAGAGCATGTGTAATGTGAACTCCCCCAACACTTTAGATGTACATTGCCCTTACTGTACGCATGCAAGTGCAATAAAACATATAACAATCAAAAACATGTGTGGAGATGGGCAATTGAAACAATACTCTCCTGAACTCCTAATGGTACATTTGATAGAGCTAATTTCATTGAGAGTTGAGTTCAAACGGGTTGTCAATGTCACATTGACTGTGTCCATGACTATTCCTCAAATTCCAGACTCACAAGACCATCTGCACATATACACAAGGGGGTTTAGTGAAAGTCATCAAAAACAAAATAAACTCGAGTCTATAAAGATATAGGAATGAAATACAACTTGAAAAACTGCTGCTGCTGCTGCTAGATCAATTAATGCTGCTGGTGGTGGTGATGGTGAAGCTGGGGATGCATGAGGAGTGCGGGGTCTCATCACGAATGGTGAGGTCATGTCTCTCTCAAGTAACTGCTGTAGGATATCAAGACGTGCTATCACCTAAGTGTGGTTCGCTGCCTGTGTAGCATGAAACCTCATCGTGCTCTATTCGTAGCACCCCTATAGCACTCTCGACCCTCTAGAAATGATTATAGGCTCGAGGTGGAGAAAACATACGCACTGGAGGTGGCCCCTATGCTACAGTTGGTGCCTCTGTCTCCATATGCTTTTGCTGCGGCTCCTGCGCAGGCTGAGACCCATCTATTACATCTGTCTCGGCCTCGACTGGCTCTAGTGGGGGCATGTTCATCACATAAACCCCATCTCTATACCTCCTGATCATCCCATCAGTCGCATCGTCTCGAGACCGAAAAGAGAGGCTCCCATAATTATCTCGGCCCCTCGAATGGCATTCATAAGACCCATCCCCATGATAAGTTTGGTCATGTATGGGCCTGAGAAGATCACCCCCACTCTCGCATACTATCCCTGATGCCTTAAATACTCTGGCAAGATATGTCCCAAGTGAATCAGCTCGCTCTGCACCTTGGAATACAAATATAACAACTCTTGTCTGCTCAGAACTCCAGTGTTGTCACCACGCCCATTCATTGATTTGCTCAAGATGGCGTGAATGTATCTTTATGTCGGTTGGGAAAGGCATGTAGCCTTTGACACTCCAGGCTCATATTGACAATGGCCACATAATGTCATGTATACTCTCTACGGAGTCAAACTACCAGGATAGTCAGTAGGTAATCGATCGCACTTCTCAGTATCGGTAAACACCTCGTCATATAATCCTAGCATGACTAAGAACTAAGTCACGCTCATCATGTGATATTGACCGAACGTACAGAATTAGATAGCATCTATACTGTTGTACGATCAGTCGAAACTCAAACGATGTCAAAACCTCTAGCGTTAGAATTTGAATGGCCGGCTCACGGATAAGCAACAACCGGCGCCAACTCCACATAGCAAGTAACTGCTCAACCTCATCTGCCATGTCATGTGCAAGCTGGATCTCTCTCACAACACTCTGATCCGAGAAATGGGATAGACTGAACTTGAGCTTCACCAATCTCTCAAAATGAGCTTAAAGCTCAGGAATTGCAAACTCCATATGCTCTGACTTAGGAGAATGCTCATGTGGACACTTGCTGGCTTGCTTGTTTGATCTGGGTGCCATATCTGCAAGAATTGAAAGTGAATCGATCCAATAAGCTCAAAGAAACACTAATGCAGAAATCCACACGGTCATGTGGGAATTTCACACGCCCGTGTGGATCTTTGGGGCGTGAAAACCGCACGACCACTATGCAAAAATCTGAAGAATACATCAAAAATTCACTCAAAATAGCAACAAGCACCAGTTTAAGCAACATAAACCAAGATTGGCGAAGAAAAATAGAAAGAGGGCTTACTGATGGAATACAACTAGAAAAAGTAGAAAATGGCCAGAAAACTCAAATACAATTACTTTAGATCGACGGTGTGACAATTTGAGAGTGAATAGATGCATTCTCTGAGTGTTTGGGAGTGAAAAGATTAAAAGACACAAGAGGTTTATAAAGAAAAATCGCGGCATTTTGAGTTCTTTACATCCACACGGCGTGTGGAAATTACCCACGCCCATGTGTCTTCACAGGGGGACATCACAGGAGCAGACACATGCCCCAGTGTGCCCTCGGGATAGCTCAAGTTATCTCTGAACACATCCACATGAGCCTGTGGAAATTTCCCACGCTCGTGTGCCCGACCCATAGGGGCACCCACACGCCCCTGTGGCTTCTCTGCCCTCCCGAGAAATGGTTACGCATTCCACACGTCCCTGTGGAAAATCCTACAGCCGTGTGCATGCCCACAAGGGTACTCATAGCAGCACTCACACGCTCCTGTGTGCTCTCGAGATGGAGAAGGACTCTCTGAAGTGTTTCACACAGGCGTGTGAAAATTATCCATGCTTGAGTGTATTTCATAGGGTCATCCATAGGGGCATTCACACGCCCCTGTGTCTTCTCGGGATGGAGTCTAAGAACTCTACAGAGATCCACATGCCCATTTGGAAATTACCCATGGGCGCATGACTGTCACATGGCCATTCACAGGGGTATTCACACACCCCTGTGGCCTCTCAAAATGAGCTCTAATCGGAAAGACAGGCCGGTGTGGAAATTCCACAAAGACATGTGTATTCTCTGGATAACTTAGGAAAATTACAGACTCTATAGAAAACTTTTTGGACACTTATACACACAGAGCATGTATACACTATGAAAAATAGACTAGAGAATCATGGAAAACACGTTCAAATGACCAACAAACCTCGCCAATCATAGTTAGACACACTAAAACTCCAACAATCCACAAGAAAAATATAGTCATAGCATGTAAAAGATTCAAGACACCAAGAAAATACAGTCATATCATGGAAAAACGCTCAAACGACCAAGAAACCTCACGAAGTACTATAGTAGTCTACTGTACCAAATGACTGAAGTAAATCACTGTAGTAGTTATTGTCACAGCTCGCAGAAAATCAGTGTCCCAAAAATTCACATGGGCGTGTGGAAATTCCACACGCCAAACACCCGTGTGGATGCCCGATTCAAGCCCTATTTGAGCCACAATTTCAGAGGTTTTTTAGATATATTTCTTCAAATCTTTTTCTCTTGTTTGGTGACACTCACGGCTAGGAATTTGAGAGGCTTTGGCTAGGTCATTCGTCGGCATCGATTCGGCAAGGTGTACCCTAGGGTTGATGAGGGAACCTTTGAAAAAGACGAGGCGACTCCACAAGACCATTGATATGGATTATGAGGGGGTTTTACTTATGGATTGCATGTTTTTACATTCGATTTCATTATTGATTGTATCTTTCTTGATGGAGAGCTAAACCCCTAGTGGTTGCTTGGACTTGTAAACCCTAGGGTGATTTTGTTTTATTCATCTTTCATTTTGTTTCTTTAATTGATGTTTTTAATTGAGTTCCAACCTTGACTGTTTGTTTAATTGATTTTCCCTTAAAGTGATACTAAGGTTGAGAATTTATCTTGGTAAACCTTGTGGATGAGTGACACACCATGAGGTTTAGACAAAGCTATGTTAGAGAGGGTTGAGAGGGCGAGTCGAGAGGTAGCAGAATGTCGCCTTTCCCTTCTAATGTGATTTATCCTACCTCCACGTTCCAAGAATTCTTTGCGATCACAATAGAGTGAAGTTCTAAGAGACAAACTCCACTTATGCTTAGTTGCACAAGCAATAGAGTGAAGTGTTGAAGTAATTCTTAGTGATGGGGCTTAATTGTGACTAGTGGTCTTTCGCTTGGACTAAAGGGTTAGATCTATATTAGGGAATAGTGTTTATCACTTGGAATCCCCAAATCTTCATGCAACCCCACATAGTGTGATGCATCGAGAGTATCCTTTTCCGCCTGGACATAGTGTGAGGGTTAGTCACGATTGACCTTAGCTTTAGGACCATGTGTTTTAGGATTTCTATGACTCATTAGACATCAGTTAGGAGACATAACTATTGGTCTTGCACTTGAAATAATAGTCCTAGGGTGAGCAATGTCCGAGTGCCCCATTTTCTATAGATTTCCTCTCCTATTATTCTATTGCGTCTCTTTCTTCTTTACTTTATTTCTATTTGTATTGATATTGTTCACATCACTCTTAAATCATCTTCACTATAGCTAAATAGCAATACTTGTGTTTCTAAGCACTATTCCCTATGGATACTACTACTCACTCACTAGGGTACTTTATTACTTCGATAACCCATGCACTTGCGGTACATACTCGCAAGGGGTGTATCACTCACTCGAATAAAGGCATGCTACAAGTTGTTCCATCTTCTTGTCATTAGATACCATCATTTCCTTTAATATTTCCATTAGTGATTCTTCATTAAACATGGTCCTAAATTGATAGAAAAACCAGGAATTACTTTTTAGCAATAGAGATAAGAGACAAATAAAAAAATAAGAATTGCGAAAGAAAGAAGTTTGAAGTAGAAAAATAATGAAAAAGTGAATGACTATAGTAACCAAGTCCTAGTGTTCCTAATATCCCAATCCCTGGCAACGGTGTTGATAAGTTCTTGTGTATTAGTAATACAAAGTATTCTTTTTCTTACATTGAGCATCACTTTTCTCAGATTTTATCACTTATGCATGTGTATTTGTGTTCTTTTGTGCATGTAGGGTTGTGGAGACAATAGTGGAAGAAAAGAACCAAAAGTAGATCATGGATGCAATTTTTAATGAAGTCTTGGATTAAATAAACATGAAGACACAAGTTATGCTCAAAGACATGTGAGTGTATGCCAACCTACATTGTGCTCGAGCAAACATACAAATTGGAGGGGTACAAAGGTAGTCACACTTATGTGTTCCGAATTATGCGATACTAGCAAGATCTTCATCAAATGTGATTTTATTGAAGACGCAACGAGATCTACCACATGGATGTGTGCCCATTCATATGGCCTCTATGAAAAGTGTGGATTTGGGAGTATTTTGGTGATGCACTATAGTAGTTACTATTCACAGCTCGTAGAAATTCAGTTTTTGGAAATTCCACACGCCCTTGTAGATGGTGATTCCAGCCCTATTTAAATCGGGATTTCAAATGTTTTGAGGGATCCTTTTCTCATCTTTTTTCCATCTTTTCCCCACCTTTAGAGGTGATCGGGGCTAGGGTTTGGAGAGGCTTTGGCTAGGTCTTGGGCGTGGTTCTATGGCCTTCGACACCGCGTTCCTTTGGAAGATAGTTATTGGGGGAGCTTTCGTCGGCATCGATTCGGCGAGGTGTGCCCTAGGCTTGATAAGGGAACCCTTGGAGAAGACGAGGCTACTCCATAAGACCATCAATAAGGACAACAAGGCGGTTTTACTTATAGATTTCATGCTTTTACATTCAATTTCATTATTTATTGTATTTTGCTCCATGAAGAGCTAAACCCCTAGTGGGTTCTTGGACTTGTAAACCCTATGATGATTTTGTTTCATTAACTTTTCATTATGTTTCTTTAATTGATGTTTTTAATTGAGTTCCAACCTTGAATGCTTGTTGAATGTATTTTCCCTTAGAGTGAAACTAGGATTGAGAATCTATCTTGGTAATCCTTGTGGATGAGTGATACACCATGAGGGCTAGACAAAGCTAGGTTGGAGATGGTTGAGAGGGTGAGTCGAGAGGTAGCGGAATGCCCCCTTTCCTTTCCGATGTGATTTATCCTATCTCCACGTTCCAAGAGTTCTTTGCGGTCATGATAAAGTGAAGTGCTAATAGATGGAATCCTCTTGGGCTTAGTTGTGCAAGCAATATAGTGATGCGTTGAAGTAATCCTAAGTGCTGGGGCTTAATCATGAGTAGGGATCTTTCACCTTGACCAAAGGATTAGATCTATATTAGGGAATATCGTTTTTGACTTGGTACCCCTAAATCTTCAAGCAACTCTACTCAGTGTGAGCCGTCGAGAGTATCCCTTTCCATCGGGGCATAGTGTGAGTGTTAGTCATGGTTGACCTTAGGTTTGGGACCGTGTATCTTATGATTTTCATGACTCATTATACATCAGTTAGGAGACATAATGATTGGTCTTGCACTTGAAACAATAGTCCTTGGGTGAGCAATGTCCGGGTGCCTCATTTTCTATCGATTACCTCTTCTATCATTTCATTGCGTCTCTTTCTTCTTTACTTTATTTCTATTCAGATTGATATTGTTCACACCTCTCTTGAATCATCTTCACTATAGTTAGATAGCAATACTTGTGTTTTCGAGCACTATTCCCTATGGATACGACAACCCAGTTACTAGGATACTTTATTACTTTGATAACCCATGCATTTGCAGCACGCACTCACAAGGGGTATGTCAGGCGCCAAAAAATGAACACACCTCTGTGCATGTACCACAAGTGCACGGGTGTCAAACTAATAAAGTTTCCAATGAGTCAGGTAGTCAAACCCACAGGGAATGGAAGTATTAGTAGTAACTGCTTCTCAGTTATCTAGTCAAAATCAAGATTACGATGAAATAAACTCAATCACAATAATATGAATGTTGCAAGCAAGAAAAGGAAAAGCAGAAATGTGGGAAGTATCAATCAATAAAGATGAGATATCCGGGCAATGCTTCCCCTAGGATCTAACATGAAGCGCAAGACTAACTATATGTTTCTAAACTTAGTTAAATAAGTTGAGCTAATCCAAGAATAATCAGTCCTTATCTCTAAGCCACCAGTACTAGTCCCCCACGAGGTCCCGGTGGAGAAATCTCTCAATCTCATTTCTCACACCAAATATGGTTGCATAAAGCTTAGGGAATACAGAGATAGAGTGTACTACTTAGAAGGGAAAATGGATACTCCACTATCTCATGACTCACTGATTGTTTGCTCACCCGCAAGTGTACGGGGTCGCCAAGTAATACCTTGTGCAAAAGCCCAAGGATCGTATTCCACGGGGCTAAGGAGCTCCTATTACTCTTCCATCACTTACTTTCTAACCTTACAACTTAAGCATGGTATACTACTCTAATACATGCAAGAATGTAAATAGATCTCAAGTATGAAAATTCCAAGGCAAGCAAGGAGATCACAAAAGCAATGATGATAAAAATAGGGCTGGGGATGAGGATCCCCATGAGGGGTCATCATGGTATATGGATGCATGATAATAGTGAAGCAAGGGTGATTTAAACCGAAGGATTTCAAGAATAGTTCAACCCCAATTTCTCGGTGATAAAACCCTAATCCCATACAAATGTCAATAAGGATCTCTCCTTAATTACATTCCTAAGATCGCATTAAGTGTAGGGAAATCCCGCAATAAGGACATGCTTGCTCTAAGTGTATCCTTAAAAATCGGAGGGGTTACCGACACCCAATCTCCCGACATATCGATAAAAGAATACCCCTTCTAGCTCAGTAAAGATCTAGTACATGCGAGTAGGTCACATCTACATATACAACTCAATAAAGAACTAAGGATCTCTCCATTTTATAGTTCTAGACATGAAGAACAATGAGCCAAGTTATAAATCAACCCAAATACATTCCAAATGAAGGTTTAGCATCAAAAATACATGATGAACGCCCCAAGGTTCACCTACATCCAGTGGCCTTGGGGGTCTAGTGTGCCATTATACAAACAAGTATAACAAACTCAACAACAACAAGAAATAAATGCATAAATGGCACTCCCTATTCCGAATGATGACGAAGAAAAATAATGCCGGCCGAATGACGCTTCCTCTAGCCCCAAGAATGCCAAATGCTCCTCCTCCTTTGATTATGAAACTCTCCCCTTGAAGTTCAAGCTCTTGATCCCTTCCAAGCCTCAAGCCAAACTCTCCCAAGATGATGTCTTCATTTTTTTTCTCTTCTCCCCTAGGTGTTGGCTGCCAAAAGTCTCTCAAGAATAGCCTCCAAATGCCCTCATATACCCCCGGTATACTCTCCTACAAAGCAGCCCGTATGCCTCTCAAAGTAGACTCAACAACCCTCCAAAATGGCCTCCATACTGGCTATAGAAGTCATCCCGGGGTCAATCCAAAGCAACATTGAGGCCGTATGCAATGGTTTATTTCTGACTTGAAAACTCTCTAGGTGCTACAGTGACAGCGACAGTGTTCTTGCTACGGTACCACTGCTACAGTACTCCATCTATAGTAATCTACTACAGTGAATATGCCAAAATACTAAGACCTGGTTTTCTTTCTTTTTGCCCAAATCATATCTTCGTGTCCTCCATGGCTCTCTCATGCCCTACAAAGCAAATAAAACACGATTAAGCATGAAACGGGCATCAATTCTTATGAAAATACCTGCTAGAGGTAACAAATACTTATACTAAAATATATACATTTAGACACTTATCAAATATCCCTACACCTAAGCATTTGCCTGTCCTCAAGCAAACACATCATAAAAAACAACGATAATGATAAGTGGCTAAATGTATTACCTCCGGCTCAAATAAGTACAAGATTCCACAAGCAATGGAAAATGATAAATAGATGCTGAGTTACAAACAGTAAGCACAACAGAAAGATCCTGTCTCACAACCTATATGTTCTGTGCCATGTGTTCGAACCTTTGTATTTCATCTACCCTAACCTGGTTTAGCCTACTGACTTCAATCAGTACAGCTCTAAATGCTAATCACTGCACATGCAAAAAGTACTAAGTCCTAAATGCTAAGCGCTACTTCAATGAACAAGTCAGATCCTTCCAAGTCCTGAACTCGAACTAACTCCCTTTTCTCTCTTGGAACCTCTAGTAGGAAGTCAAAAAGATCACCAGGGTTTTTATTTTCATTTCATTTCATCAATTCAAATTTTTTTTCCCGAGTCTGACTAACATAGACTGCACAAAGAAATCTTTCTGGAGGGTGCACATTCTGGTTAGGCAAAAGAGCCACCCAACTACTCGATTACAATCAACATAGACGCATTCATGCTTCATTAGTAGAGGAATACTGACATAGGCTCAGTTTTCTTTTTCTCTTTTCATTTTTCATTCATCCTAGATCATTTCTTCAGACTACTCTACACACCACAAAATTAGGGCTAGCTCAACAAGACTTAGAAGTTCTTAAGAGATCATTGAAAGAAAGAACTTAGAATTCTAAGGCCAAGTACTCAAAATTGTGTGTTAAGCATGTAAGAGAGTTAGATTAGTCAAGTTGGCTATTCCCAGGGCATCAACACAAGATTTAGTGCACAAGATAATACTAGAGGTGAAACAAGATTCAATAGAGTACAACAACAAGTATACAACTCAAATCAATCATTAATCCATGCTAGAAGAGTATCACAAGAATGAATAAGCCATCATGGGTAACACTAGCATGCAAACAATAACCCTAATACATACAATACACCCATCCACACACCTAGTGTTGTACATTGTCCCCAATGTACACTAGTCATGAAAAACATAAAAATATATGCAATGAAAACAATGGAGGAGGGTGGAACGAACTTCTCCGGTTAAAACTTGTGCACACGGTGAGAGGTGACCAGAACAAAAAGTGTTTCAAGCTTATCATGTCGGGTCCAGCTTCCATGGAATGTGGAGAGGCTCACCAAACTCCCTTAATGCCATGCAAGGCATAAAGGGGCATCATCATTCCAAACAAAAATTAAGATTGCAAAAATAAATACTAGGGAGTAGTCAAAACACACAAATACTAGATAAAGAGTAGCAAAGTTCTACACAAGGTTGGTAGGGCATCCCCTTCCCAACTTATTAAAATTAAACAAACACACTTGCATGAAAAGTAAAGCAAAGAAACAAGCTGCAGAAATAAAGATAAGTGTCCATGCCCAGAAGTGAAAGATATCATCAAACGGTGTTGTAGATGGCGGGGCGATGGAGTACGAAACAGTAGTGGCCTGTGAGGATGATACACGGGAGTAGATGACAAACTGCTGGAAATGCTCTATGAGCTGGCGTTGACCCTTTAAAATCTGGTAGATCTGTGCCCGCATCTCACGCTTCTCGTGACATATAGCTTGAATGTCATCCTCCATACCCTTGAATCTGGAGTTAAAATTTGATGGGAATGAAATGCCAGGTGGATCCTGAGTGGGTGCTTCATCAGATTCAGACTCGACTCATCATGGTTATGCTGGCTGGATGTTCCTGTGGTCAACTGTGAAGCAAGTCTGTATGTTCCACTCTTCTTCTCTAACAAACCAATTACTAGCAAGACAGATGCTCCAAGAGGTGCCACATCCCATCACTATAGTCATGCCTCGAGGACGGTCCAACAAATTCATACCACGGATCAATCTTGTGATGTAGGGCCCTACAAAGATAGATCCCAGACAAACAAACTGACCCTGATGAATGAATGATTCAGCAACAAGATGCCTAAGATGGATAGGATACTCCTGAATGATGCCGTACATGGTGAACAAGTTGGATTGTGTAACTACACTCGTGCTATCTTTCCGACCTCTAATAGAGCGTGTAATGAGAGCATGAATGTATCTATGGAGGGGGTTCACCAAACAAGTAGCCTTCCGCATATTTGTGGTGTCAATCGGTGCTAAAGAATTCCAATACTTGCTTGCACTCATGCCAAGTGGATAATCAATGCGGCGCCGATTAAGCAACGACGCGCTAATGAACTCATCATCATAAATTCCCATCTATTTTGCAAACTCCATGTGGTTCATTTCATGAATCTTGCCAAAAGATTGGAACCTAATGGCACCTTGTCATAGAATGAGAACACTCCTCTCATCTTGGTTTGCTTCAATTGTGCTCAACACCTCCAATGTGAGTTGGCAAAAAGTAGGTTCATCGATTGAAAATAATTCCGTCCAACCATTTTGAGCAAATAAATCTTTCACTTGCTCATCCCACCCGAGTTCTCCTACAACACTCCATTCAACATGACGAAAGGTACCAAAGGGTTTGGTTTTTAAACTTTCATAATGAGTCTTGTGAAGAGAACAAGAGAAACGGGGTTCTTCGAGGGTGTGAGAATCATTTCTCGGCCGTTTAGAAGCGAGTTTCTTGACGTGTGGCATTCCTTCATCAAAAATAATTCAACTAAGAATTAAAGGAATCCAAGAAAATGCATAATGTGGCATGAAAATGGATAAAAACATGAAGAAACTCAAGAGAATAGGATCCATACTGGCATATGGAGCCCGTATGGATACTATTCAACTTGCAAGAGGCTCCCAGCATCAAGAATTCAAAAAATATTGTACATAAATTCAAGATAATTCAAAGACATGGTGCTTATGCCACACAATAAAAGCTAAGAGCTTGAAACAATCCACACAAAAGCTCAAGAAAGCAAGACGAAAAGAAGAGAAAAATTTCATGTCATCAAGTTTCTTACCAGCAAAATTTTGAGAACACTAGAATGGAGCTTGAAGAAAAACACTAAATCTACTTCCCAAGGAGATGAGGAGATGATTTAGAGCAAGAAGTGGTGAGGTTCGGCCATGGTTGGATGGATGATGGAGGCTAGGGGTCGGCTAGAGAAGAAGAGGAATGGAGAGAGAGAAAAGGTGGCAAGGTTCCCATGTGAAACTAGACGCCAAACGGCTTCAATGAGCACCTCATTGAGACCGTTTGGCTTAGTGTAAAAGTTCTTGAATTTCCAAATGGCCTCAATGAGCACCTCATTGAGGCCGTTTGGCTTAGTTCAAATTTTCTGGAAAATCCAAACGGCCTCAATGAGGAGCTCATTGAGGCCGTTTGAAGCAAGCCAAACTTTCTGGAAAATCCAGATGGCCTCAATGAGCACGTCATTGAGGTCGTTTGGACTTACAATCATGCATTAAGGCTTTGAATGCTTCTCCAAACACATGGGCATGGCTACAAAGTGTTCTAAAATCATCTCCAACATGAAATAATGGTTCAAAATTTCGATCTAATGCATGAAATGATAGCCAAAACAAGTGCTACTCAACAATAAAAATACGTAAACAGACAATGATCATGAAACACAAAACAATGATAGCATGGACTTATTTAAATTAACAACTCCAAGAAAATACGAAAAAAATTACAAGAACATGAATACAAAGAACAAAAACATGAAAATAGACCCCCGAATGCTTGGGTTGCCTCCCAAGAAGCGCTTGTTTAACGTGAAGAGCCTAATGTACCATTTCACTTACCTCACAGGGATTCGAACAATTTGAAATTTCAACCAGTCATCTTCAAATTGTTGGTGTTTCTTCCTGTTAAATTGAAGGACATCAATGAATAAAATTCACATTTTTCATGAGTGAAAGGAGATGAAGATTGTACCTTCATTTCTTGAGGTGTTGGATGAGAATGAGTGATACCTTTCTTCTTCTTCCCCCAGACCTCCTTCCAAATTTTTTTAATATTGAATCTTTTTTCTCTTTTTCTTTGGTATTGGTACACATAACTTTCTCTTTTGGCTTCTTCAAATTGGAATTTGGAAGAGGAGTGATCGCTTCCCCGCAAGTGTACGGGATCGCCAAGTAATACCTCGTGTGAAGACACGAGGATCGTATTCCACGGGGCTAAGGATCTCCTATTACTCCTTCTCGAGCTATTATCTAGCCTAAGATCTCAAGTGATGGGTTTTACTCTAATAGGTGCAATTAAAACTAAAACAAGATTAAAACAATATTATGAACAAATTAGAGAGAACAAGCAATAAGCAAGCAAGATAATCGATGAAATGCAAAGGCCTATGGATGTGGATCCCTTGAGGGGTTATCATGCAACATGGATGATGATCTAAAGATGCAAGGGTAAATTGGACCATGAGATTCCAAGATTAGAACAACCCCAATTTCTCGATGATTGAACCCTAATCCCATACGAACATAGATAGGAATTTCTTCCAAAAATCTACATTCCTACGATTGCATTAAGTACAAGGAAATCTCGCTTAGGAATAAACCTACTCTTCTTCGGATTAAACCTACATGGAGGGCTACCAAACACCCGATTTCTCGGCGTGATGATACAAGTATCCCCTTCTAATCCATTCATGACCTAATACATGCGAGCAAGTCACATCTACATGCATCATTCATAAAAGAGCTACGGATTTCTCCTTGGTGTAACACTTAGCATGAAAACAATGGATTAGATCTCAAAAATACCCAAGCATAGAATTAACAAGTAATCATCCAAAATACATGATAAAACCCCCCAAGGTTCACCAACACCCGGTGGCCTTGGGGGTCTAGTGTGTCATCATCTCATAACAAAGCATACAATCAAGCAAAACATGAAACAAAGACATAGTATGACACTCCCTAGATGAAATGGTGAAGGATAAGGCGAGAATATGCCGAATGACGCTTCCCCCGCCAAAGGAATGCCGAATGACGCTTCCTCTAGCCGCGGTTCTCCTTCCTTCAAGTCGTGATCGATCTCCCCTTTGAATGATGTTGCCTCCTTGCCTTGAGAGCCTTGGACCTTGGGCTTGAATGATCTTCTAGCTTTCTTGCCCTTCTTCTCCTCCCCAAGGTCGCCCAAAATCTCCCAAATGATCTCCCAAAAGTCGGCCAGCAAAAAGTTCTTTAATCAGCCCCTAAAAGTGAGTATATATACCCCCGAGGTATACGGGCCATATAGGGGTCGTATGGGGGTCGATAGCACTACGAAAACCCTAGATTCGTGTTCCGGACGGGTGCATACGGCCTCCATACGGCCCCTCGTGATACTCGGGTAGTATGGAAATCGGACGAACACCAACTCAATCCGCTGCTACAGTGCATACGGCCCCCATACTAGGTAGTATGGGGGTAGTATGAAATTCCTGTTTTCTTCTCTTATTGCCAAAATGATATCTTCTTGTTCTCCATGGCTTCCATATGCCCTACAAAGCAAATAATAGACGATTAAGCGCGAAACGGGCATCAAACCTCACAAAATACATGCAAAGTGCATACGATACATATATGAAAACACCTACATTTAGACACTTATCAAGGAGAGTATGGTTCTTCTTGATCTTCATTTGCCAGTTCTTCCAAGTATTCATCCAATGGGTTTAATGATAGTACCTCCTGCACACAATCAGAAATTAAAAGTTCAGTTTCATCAACGAAGTAAAGCGTATCATCATGGTCTAATGAGTGTTTTATGGTAGCCGATAGAGTATATATTGCTTCTTCCTCTCCAACCCTTAGTGTTAATTTTCCTCCTTTAAGGTCGATTAGAGCACCGGAAGTAGTGAGGAATGGCCGACCAAGAATCAACGGTGTCTCCACATCTTCATTAATATCCATGATGACAAAATCCACAGGAAATACAGATTTGTCCACCCGGACAATCACATCCTCCACAATCCCACAGGCATCCTTGCTGATCGATCAGCCAATTGTAAAATCATTCTCCTGGGTCTAAGTTCATCAAGAAAAAGCTTCAAATACATGGTATAGGGCATAACATTAATGCTTGCCCTTGAGTCTGCTAAGGCATATTCTTGAACTCCACCCTCAAGTACACAAGGAATTATGAAACTTCCCGGATCTTTAAATTTTTGTGGGAGTTTCCTCTCCAAAATGGCTGAGCAATTTCCCGTGAGTGCAACTGTACCCTCTTCTTCCAATTTTCTCTTGTTTGTTAGCAATTCTTTTAAAAACTTGGCATACTTGGGCATTTGAGTTAAAGCTTCCACTATCGGGATGTTTATGTGAAGTTGCTTGAAGATGTTGATGAATTTCTTGCATTGAACATCTTCCTTATCTTGCTTCAATCTGGATGGATAGGGAATTGGAGATTTGTATTCAGACAGCTTTGATGAACCTTTTGGTGGAGTTTCCTTATTTTCAACTTGCTTGCTCTTTTCAATATATTTCTCCGTTATGTTAAGGTCTTCCACTTCGGTTACCCTAGTTTCCTTGACACTTGGGTCAACTCCGACCCTTGTCTCAACTTGTTTCCCACTTCTAAGGGCAATGGCCTTGAAGTTCTCTCTTGGGTTCTCCTCAGTGTTGTTAGGAAGACTGCCTGAAGATCGTTCAGAAATTGCTTTAGCAAGCTGCCCTACTTGGTGCTCAAGGGACTGTACAGAAACTTGAAGGTTCCACAAAATGGAGCTAATTTCATTGAACTGTCCGGCATGTTGAGAAAGCTGAGTGTTCACCTTACTGAACTGAGTATCCATACTGCTGGTTATGCTATTGAACCTTGATTCAGTGTTAATCATGAACTTGGTGAGCACATCTTCAGTAGTGAATCTCTTCTCCAATATTGGTTGTTGCATTTGGGAACCTTGTGGAGGTGGTGTAGCTTTTTGTTGTTGCCCCTGATTCCATGAAAAGTTCAGATGGTATTTCCACCCCGGATTATAAGTTGAGCTATAAGGGTTTTCTTACAGCCTTTGTCCCCTAATATAATCACCATTCTCAATTAGGCCGACAGAGGAGCTAGCAATAGGACATTGGGAAACTCCATGCCCTCCACCACAAGTGCTACAACTCAACACTGACTTTGACTTCAGCTTTTGAGATAACACATCAACCTTAGCGGCAAGAGCATCATTAGCATTGACTTTATAAATTCCGGCCCCTTTTTGTGGTGCACCTCTTGAGGCCCAATGAGACTCATTGCTTTGCCATTGATTCAAGTAGTTGCTCGGCTTTGTCAGGGTATTTGTTGCTGAGAGATCCACCTGCTAAGGCATCAATTAATTGATGAGTTGCATAGCTCAACCTGTTGTAGATGATTTGAACCCGCACTCCAAGAAGCAAAGCCATGATGGGGACATCTCTGAAGAAGGTCTTTGAATCTCTCATAAGCTTCAAATAGTGTCTCTGACTCTCCTTGTTTGAATGCCAAATTTCTTGCCTTCGCTTCGCTGCTTTGCTAGGAGGAAAATACCTTCCCCAAAATTTTTCAACCATATCTTTCCATGTTTTGATAGATCCCGGTGGTAAGGATGTGAGCCACCGAAATGATCCATCTCTCAAACTGAATGGAAATAGTTGTAGCTGGATTGCATCGTCTATCACCCCATTTATCTTGAAAGTGGAACAAATTTGAAGGAAACAACAAAGATGATCATGGGCATCTTCATTTGCAGGACCATTAAATTGGACTGAATTTTGGACCATGCCGATGGTACTTGCCTTGATTTCAAAATTATTTATGGTGATGGATGGCGCTTGCACACTAAATTCTTCACTGTGAATTGCGGCCTTTCATATTTGGATAAAGTACGTCTTTCTTCGGCCATGATCATAGATTTTGTGTCCTCAATTTCGATGTTTCTTTCACTAGTGCTTTCACCCACTTCTCTAAGTCTTCGTTGCAAAGTTCCCTCAATTTCGCTGTTTTGTGCAACTAAATTTGATGGATTTGCACATGTCATGCACAGTACTTTGCAAAGTCAAGAAAGATATCGAAAGTTAAGCTCAAAAAGAAATAAGGCAAAAGAAAAGAAGAAATAAAAGAAAAGAAAAATGGTTAGACCAATAAGCTAGAAGTTTCCTAGAATTTCTTAAGTGTCCCCGGCAACGGCGCCAAAAACTTGGTTGTTTCCTCACAAGCAATTGTACGGGGTCACCAAGTAATACCTTGTGCAAAAGCCCAAGGATCGTATTCCATGGTGCAAAGGAGCTAGGGATGAGGATCCCCATGAGGGGCCATCATGGTATATGGATGCATGATAATAGTGAAGCAAGGGTGATTTAAACTGAAGGATTTCAAAAATAGTTCAACACCAATTTCTCGGTATTAAACCCTAATCCCATAAAAATGTCAATAAGGATCTCTCCTTAATTACATTCCTATGATCGCATTAAGTGTAGGGAAATCAGCAATAAGGACATACTTGCTCTAAGTGTATCCTTAAGAATCGGAGGGGTTGCCAACACCCAATCTCTCGGCATATCGATATAAAAATACCCCTTATAGCTCATTAAAGATCTAGTACATGCGAGTAGGTCACATCTACACATACAACTCAATAGAGAACTAAGGATCTCTCCATTTTATAGTTCTAGACATGAAGAACAATAAGCCAAGATATAAATCAACCCAAATACATTCGAAATGAAGGTTTAGCATCCAAAATACATGATGAACCCTTCCAAGGTTCACCTACATCCGGTGGCCTTGGGGGTCTAGTGTGCCATTATACAAACAAGTATAACAAAGTCAAAAGCAACAAGAAATAAATGCATAAATGGCACTCCCTAGTCCGAATGATGATGAAGAAGAACAATGGCAGCTGAATGATGCTTCCTCTAGCCCCAAGAATGTCGAATGCTCCTCGTCCTTTGATTATGAAGCTCTCCCCTTAAAGTTCAAGCTCTTGATCCCTTCCAAGCCTCAAGCCAAACTCTTCCAAGATGATGTCTTCATTTTTTTTCTCTTCTCCCCTAGGTGTTGGCTGGCAAAAGTCTCTCAAGAATGGCCTCCAAATGCCCTCATATACCCCCGGTATACTCCCCTGCAAAGCAGCCAGTATGCCTCTCAAAATAGACTCAACAACCCCCCAAAATTTCCTCCATACTAGCGGTATACTGGCTCAATGAAGACCTCCATACTGGTGGTATACTGGCTCAATGAGGGCCTCATTGAGGACGTTTGGGGTAGCTAAAAGTGCACTTTAGCACTCATAAAAGTATCCATACTAGCTCAATGAGCACCTCATTGAGCCAGTATGCCTTCAAACACACTATCCTCTTCTCTGGCTACAGTAATAATCCCGGGGTCAATCTAGGGCAGCATTGAGGCCGTATGCCATGGTTCAATTTTTGACTTGAAAACTCTCCAGGTGCTACAGCGGCAGCGACAGTGTTCTTGCTATAGTACCACTGCTATAGTAGTCTAGCTATAGTAATCTGCTATAGTGAGTACACTACAGTACTACGACCTGGTCTTTCTTCTCTTTTTGCCTAAATCATATCTTCATGTCGTCTATGGATCTCTCATGCCCTGCAAAGCAAATAATACACGATTAAGCATGAAAACGGGCATCAATTCTTAAGAAAATACTTGATAGAGGTAACAAATACTTATACTAAAATACGTACATTTAGACACTTATCACTCACCTTCTCAATCCTCTTCAATCTTGGAGTTCTAACACTAATAGGAAGGCGACATGGATGGGCACACATTTACGTGGTAGGTTATGAGGCTTCTCATCATCAAACCATCATTGGGAAAATTCTTTAATTTTTCACAAGAGTAGGGACATAGGAGTGTGATTGCCTTTGTGCCCATCCAACTCACAATTTAGCTTAAATTCTTTTGGAAGTTGGCACACACCCCCGTGTACATGAGCTCTTCTTGTGTCTTGATCCTTATATTACACAAAAAATCCTACAAGGTACCTCCATAATTTATCTTTTCTTTCTTTTCCTCATTCAAGGTTTTCACAACTTATTTGCATAAAGGAACAACAAATACACTTTATGAGACATAAACCATGGTCAAAACGATTCTCAATGCATGTAAAATATATAGAGAAATATGTCTACTCAACCACTTATCAAGGTTGCTTCCTTGTCCTCTACAATGTATAGGAGCGAGAAATGTATGGCCCAGGGAAGAGTTCTCCTATCCGCAAATACTGACTTTGACAGTGAAGGTAGTCGGCTATATTGTACCCAAGATGCAAGGGCTCTCTCTGAGTCATGGAATGGATGTACAAAATATCTAAACGGCTAAGTGCGCCCATACCATTACCATGACCTATCACCGACCTACTGAGAACATCATGTATATACCTGTGTGCTATAGTATAATGCTACAGTGAAGAAGCCCATGAGAACTGAAGGATTTCTACCGAAATTTCCATAAAGTGCTACAGTGCTGCACATTCTTCAATTGGTTTGTGGGTGTCTTCACATCCATCAGAATGCCCGTCAAAAAAACTTGAGATTTGTGCCATTTCCTTCTTCCTTCGTGCTATAGTGTTGCTACAGTACTGGGGTTCTAAAACATCGGTTTCTTCCTCAATTGCATCATCAAGCGCACCAAGTCTTTTTTGAGGCCTGTAACACAAATAAAACCAATTAAACACTAAAATGACATTGATTAATTGAATAATGCATGAATAACACAAGATATATACATATAGAATACATACATGTAGGTGTTTATCACCAGCCTAGTGGTGTAAGGGCCAGAGTGAAGGATTCCAATGCGAGCTTCGGAGGCCTAATGGGTGATCGACTATTCTAAAGTGTACCACAGTTAAATAGGTACTTGCTCGATGATCACACACAAATGATGGAGATCTGTGATGCTCACAACACCCGTACATTCACCATACCTTTTTAATGTCTTGCAAAGAAAGGGATGAATATACCACAGGACGGGTGATAAATGCCTAAATGTGTGTATTTTATATGTATTCTTGTCATATTCTTTATGTATGAATCAATGATTTATTGCCATTTGTGTGGTTTAATTATTCATATTCATGTTATTGGTCTTGAGGATGGCTAGGTGAGCTTGATAACGCAAAAGAGAAGGAACACGGTACTAAAAACTATATTTTAGAGTCTGGGCACTCTAGTAGCAATGTAGTAGTTATTTTAGTGTGAAGAACTCGAGAAATGGCAAATTCTCAAGTTTTGTTTATGGGTTTGCTGACTGCCGTGAAGATGCCAGTTAAATAAATAAAGAATGTGCAGTTTACTATAACAGTTATGCTGACTCATCCACAATAGCAGGTTTACTGTAGCAATTACAATGCACAGTTATGTTGCCTTATCTAGGGCGATAGAGTCTCTCACTGTCTCTCCCTCAGCAACTTGTGGACCTCAAAAGCCAGCACAACAGACTCGAGTGTAGGTTAGTGCATGGTTCGGGTTTCCCTAATTTTAACTGATCGAGTCAGGCGTACCGCTCATGATGAGCCTGTACGCTAAATCATGGGGTTGCTTGGTGAGGCTGCTCAGAAGTTGTAGGTGGAGGTGCCCATGATTACCGCTGTAGTGCAGCTCTGGAAGGTATAGCGGGCCTAGACGATTCCACCCTCTACCTTTTTAGCTTGTGGGTAAACTGTTTCGATTTGTCCATTTCCTACACAAGAAAAACAGAGTTAAAATCAACTAAAAATATAAAAAATGAGGAAACACTGAATTACATTGATAAGTGCTTGTGTATTAGTAATACGAAATATTCTTTTCTTATAATAAACATTACTTTTCTCAGATTTTATCGTTCATACATGTGTATTTGTGTTACTTTTATGCATGTAGGGTTGTGGAGATAAGTATAGAAAAAAGAACCAAAGTAGATTGCGTTTGCACGTTGTTGATGAAATCTTGAAGTGAACACATGAGAAGACTCAAGTTGTGCTTAAGACATTTGAGTGTGTGCGAACCTCCATTGTGCTCAAGTGAATATGCAAATTAGAGGGGCACAAAGGCAGTCACACTTATGTGTACCAACTTGTACAATACTAGCAAGATTATCATTAAATGTGTTTTTATTTAGAGAAGCAAACGCAATTTACAGCATGGACGTGTACCCGTTTATGTTGCCTCGATGAAAAGTGTGGATTCAAGAGTATTTTGGCGGAGTATTATAGCAGGTTATTGTAGCAAATCACTGTAGTAATTTATTGTAGTAGTTATTGTTCATAGGCCACTGAAAAAAAGAATTCCTGCAGATTTACATGGGCCTGTGGAAATTCACATGCCTGTGTGGATGCCCGATTCCAGCCTACTTAAAGCCGCAATTTTAGCCAATTTAGGGATCCTTCTTTCCATCCTTTGGCCTATCTTTTCTCACCTATAGAAGTGCCCACGGCTAGGGTTTGGAGAGGCTTTGGCTAGGCTTTTGGAGAGATTTACTGCCTTTGACACCGCATTTCATTCAGAAAAACGTTATTGGGGGAGCTTTCGTCGGCACTGATTCGGCGAGGTATGCCCTAGGCTTGACGAGGGGACCTTTGGAGAAGATGCGGCCACTCCACAAGACCATTGACACGAACACCAAGGGGATTTTATTCATGGATTGGATATTTTTACTTTTGATTTCATTATTGATTATATTTTGCTCCATGGAGAGCTAAACCCCTAGTGGGTACTTGGGCTTGTAAACCCTAGGATGCTATTGTTTCTTTGACCTCTTATGCTTTCATTAATTGATGTTTTAATTAAGTTCCAATCTTGAATGCTTGTTGAGTTGATTTTCCCTTAGAGTGACACTAGGGTTGAGAATCCATTTTGATAAACCTTGTGGATAAGTGACACACCATGAGGGTTAGACAATGCTAGATTGGAGAGGGTTGAGAGGGTGAGTCGAGAGGTAGTAGAACGTCCCCTTTCTCCTCCGGTTTGATTTATCCTACCTCCACGTTCCAAGAGTTTATTTGCGGTCACAATAGAGTGAAGTATTAAGAGAGAAACTCCGCTAGGGCTTAGCTGCGTGAGCAACAATGTGAAGCGTTGAAGTAATCCTTCATATCTGGGGCTTAATTGTGACTAGGGGTCTTTCGCCTGGACAAAAGAGATAGATCTATTTTAGGGAATAGGGTTTATCACTTGGAATCTCTAGAGCCTAAAGCAACCTAGTACAGTGTGAAGAGTCGAGACTGAGAGATTTCTAAACCGGGCATAGTGTAGTGTTATTCACTGTTGAACTTAAGTTTTGAGACTGTGTGTTTAAGGATCTTCACGACTCATTAGACATTAGTTAGGAAACATAATGATTGGTCTTGTACTTGAAACAATAGTCCTAGAGTGAGCAATGTCTTGGTGCCCCATTTATTGTAGATTGTCTCTCCTATCTTTTATCTGCGCCTCCTTTTTATTTTCTTATTTCTATTTACATTGATTCTTATTCACATCACTATTAATTCATTTTTTTTCTAGTTAAATAGCAATCTTTGTGTTTCTAATCACTATTCCCTATGGATTCGACTACCCACTCAACGGGGTATTATTACTTCGACAAACTCGTGCACTTGCGGTACACACGCATAGGGCCGTTGTCAAGTTTTTGGTGTCATTGCGAGGGAATAGGCATTTTAGAAACTGGCACACCCCTTGCGTGTGACCGGCAAGTGCACGCCTTTGTCAAAGTAATAAATCCCAGGTGAGTGGGTATCGTATCCATAGTGAGTAAGGAATAGAAACACCAAGATCGCTACTTAATCAAGCGAAGATGAAACAATGATTGTGTTGATAATATGTAATGTACACAAAATAAAAAAAAATAAGAAAGAGAGGCACAAATAAGTGAGAAAAAAGGCAATCGATAAGAAGTGGGGTACTCGGATATTGTTCCCCCTAGGATTATATCTTCAAGTGCAAAACCTACTATTATGCTTCCTAACTAATTCTCAATAAGTCGTCGACATCCTAAGATACACGGTCCCAAACCTAAAGTTAACCGTGACTAACTCTACATTATGCCCCGGCGGAGAAATTGACCAGTCTCAACACCTCACACTGTGCAAGGTTGCCAGACACTTTAGAAATTCCAAGTGATAAACCCTATTCCTATATGTCGACCTAACCATTTGGTCCAGGCGAAAGGCCCCTAGTCACAATTAAGCCCGAGATACTAAGGATTACTTCAATGCTTCACTCTGTTACTCGCGCAACTAAGCCCCAGTGGAGTCCCTCTCTTAGAACTTCACCCTATTATGACCACAAAGAACTCTAGGAAATGGAGGTAGGATAAATCACACCGTAGGGAAAAGGGGATGCTCCGCTACCTCTTGACTCACCTTCTCAACTCTCTCCAATCTAGCTTTGTTTAACCCTCGTGGTGTGTCACTCACTCAAAAAGATTACCAATATGAACTCTCAACCCTAGTGTCACTCTAAAGGAGAAATCATTCAACAAGCATTCAAGATTGGAACTCAATTAAAACATCAATTAAGGAAAGCATAATAAAAGGTTAATGAAACAAATACATCATAGGGTTCACAAATCCAAGTACCCACTAGGGGTTTAGCTCTCCATGGAGCAAGATACAATCAATAATAAAATCAAAAGTAAAAACAAGTAATCTATAGGAAAACCACCTCGGTAGATGTGTCAATGGTCTTATGGAGTAGCCTCGTCCTTTCCAAAGGTTCTCTCGTCAAGCCTAGGGCACACCTCATTGGATCGGTGCCGGTGAAAGCTCCCCCAATAACTATCTTCCAAGAGGAAGGTAGTGTTGATGCCATAGAACCACTCCAAATGCCTTGCCAATACTCTCTAAACCCTAGCCGCTAGCCTCTCAAAAGATGGAGAAAAGATGGAAAAAAAGGCCCCCGAAATTGGGCTAAATCACGGCTTTAAATAGGCTGGAATCGGGCATCCACACGGCCGTGTGGAGATTCAACACGTCCATGTTGAAATTCAAGACAAATGTGTGGATTCTCTTGAATTCTGATTTTCTACAAGCTGTGAACAGTATCTGCTACAGTACCTGCTATAGTACCGGGCCAAAAACACTCCAAATTCACACTTTTCATCCAGGCGACATGAACGGGCACACATTTATGCCGTAGATCGCGTCACTTCTTCAATCAAAAGCCTCATTGGCGAAGATCTTGTTATCATTGCACAAGTCGGGATACGCAAATGTGACTGCCTTCGTGCCCCTCCAACTCATTGTAATTACTTAAATACACGGAGGTTGGCACACATTCTCGTATCTATGAGCCCAACTTGTGTCTTCGCATTTGTTCCTTCCAAGATTTTATCAAATAGTGCATTCATGATCTACATTGGCTTCTTTCTTACATATTTGGCTCCACAACCCTACATGCACCAAAGTAACACAAATACACATGTATTACTGCTAAAACTTGATAAAAGTAATGCTCAACACAAGAAAATAATACTTCATATTACCAATACACAAGCACTTATCAAACTCTCCTACACTTAAGCTTTTGCTTGTCCTCAAGCGAAAATAAAACATTAAGGCATAGAAGAATGAAATATTTAAAGTGCTTGGCCTTAGGTTCACCAAAGCATGCAAGAAAAGCATTCTATAAGTAAGGGAAATTTCAATAGTAAATACGAAAAATCAATGCTCTAGCTAAAAACTTGAATCAAAAAGGATAACAAACCCGAAATCGTGTCAGTATGTGTAAACTCACTTAATTTAACCCAAAGTATACTCCTTAAAGTTCTAAGTAATAAGGGACTTATTTATCTATAAAACACAACAAAATAGAGGAATGGTAGTAGCTTCACACATCCTTTAAGGCCGCTAAGGTGGCTTTCACACTTTCGAGGTGGTAGCTCTTTCTACCAGGGTAGTAGGTTTCACTCATCCCATGAGATAGCTCTTTCTCTCATTAGGGCATAACTAGTATCCGACTTATGAGAGTAGCTTCATACTTCATAGGCGGTAGTTCTTTAAACCACCAATGCACACAAATAATTAAATTTTTTTAATAACCAAAACAAGAAACAAAACTAATTAGTCCCTTAAATATCGAACTTGAGTTTCCAAAAGAGTTTAATTAGTGAGATGTGCAACAAGTGTCAATCGGGCAAAAATTCCTAGAATTTCAAGGAAAGACTAGAGCCTGAAAACATTCATTGTTAAAAATTCTCCTAAACTCAAGAATACCATTATTGCAACTAAGGTGAACCACCATTTTCTACGTGAGCATGCAGAATAAAAGTATAAGTATAAAGGACATGTGTAAAGCGAACTCCCCCCTACACTTAAGATGTACATTGTCCTCAATGTACACATGCAAGCTCATGAACAAGTATAACAATCAAGAATTTATATGGAAGTGGCAATCGAACCAATACTCCCTTGTCTCCTAGTGTTGCGTTTGATGGAGAAAAATCCTTCGGAGTGAAGTTCCAACGGGTTGTGAAGCACACACGACCAAGTGTAAAACACCTTGGCCGTGTCCATGATTAGTTCTCAATTCCCATACTAACAAGACCATCTGCACGCATTCACAAGGGGATTAAGTGAAGCTCAATAAACAAAAACAACTCGAGTGTATAAAAGATAGAGCAATAGAATACAACTCGAGTATATAAAAGATAGAGCAATAGAATACAACTCGAGACAAAATAAAAGATAAACTCAGAAGGAGAATTATTTCTGAGTGTACAAGTCAAAAAGATAAAGCACAAGTAAAATACGAGAAATAAAAGAAATAAAAAAAAATGCGTCCAGAGTCAGTGTCATCCGATGTCGGCTCTGTTGCTACTACTGCTGGTGGTGGAGATAGATCAAACGGTGCCGGGGGATCTCGTGAAGGTGATGCTGGCGGGACTAGATGGGTATTGTATCTCACATTGAAGGCTGAAGGCGCGTCGCGCTCGAATAACTGTTGTAAATTATCAAAATGTGAAATCACCTCTGTGTGGTTCGCGGTATGTGTAGAACGAACCTCAACCAAGTCTTCCTATAGCACCCCTACAACGCTCTCGAGCCTCTCAAATCGATCATGGGCTGGAGGTGGAGAAAATACCCAAACTGGTGAAGGCTCCAGCGCTGTAGGGAAGGGCCTCTGCCTATGCCTGCTCTGTCTATGGCTCCAGCACTGCTGTGAACCCTCTCTAGTGTCGTCCCTTGACCTCGGCTGTCTCAGAAGGGGGCATGATCCTAATATACCCTCCTGGTCCTCATCTCCTGACCATCTCCATCAATCTCATAGTTTCTATGACAAGTGGAGTCTGTATAATGGCCTTCTCGGCCCCCCTGATACCATCTAATAATCCTATCCCCATGATAAGTCTAGTGATGTAGGGGCCTGAGAAAACAACACCAACCTTGGCATACTGGCCCTGATGACGAAGATAATCAGCTACGATATGTCCTAGATGAATCGGTACTCTCCGTACCATCGAGAATAAGTAAAGTAGATCCTGCTGCTCACTAATCTACTGAGCACTGCGTGTATATATCTATAGCTTGGCCAGGTCAAGCATATGGCCTTAGACACTCCTAGCTCGTACTGACACTGTCCACACAACATCCGGTACGCGCTCTGAGGAGTTAAGGTGCCAGGATAATCAATTGGTAGGCACCCGTACTCCACTAAGTCAGTAAAAGCCTCGTTATACAATCCCATCATGATCGAAAACTGTGTAACACTCATACTGTAATAATATCCAAATGCTCGGAACTATACGGTGTCAACACTATCAAATCTGAAATATGACTAGTCGAACTGAAACGACGCTAGAACCTCGAGCCTCAATGCGCGGATAGCTGGCTCTCGAATCGATAATAGCCTCCTCTAACTTCCTACGGCCAACAGCTCCTCGATCTCAGTGGCTAGTTCATCGGCTCACTGTACCTCTCTCAGTACATCCAAATCCAGAAATCGAGACTGTCCAAACCTAATTTTTGATAACCTCTCAAATTAGACTTGGTGTTAGGGAATAGCGAATCCCATATCCTCCGCCTCAGGGGATGGCTCACGTGGTCACTTGTCAGCTTGCTTCTTTGATCGAGGTGCCATATTTGAAAAAATTAAAGAAGAATCGATTAAAGAAACTCACAAAGTAACTGATAAGTGCTTGTGCGATAAGAATGCGAAGTGTTCTTTCCTTATTATGAGCATTACTTTTATCGGTTTTAATGCAAATATGTGTGTATTTATGTTACTTTTATGCAGATAGGGTTGTGAGGCCGAATAATAGAGAAAGAAGCCAAATGTTGATCGTAAATGCACCAATTGGAGGAAATATTGAGAAGGTTCAAACATGAAGACATAAGTCGGGTTCAAAATACGAGAATGTGTGCCAACCTCCTCGTATTCAAGTTGCACAACAATTTGGAGGGGCACAAGGGCAGTCACATTCAAGCATTCCGGCTTGTACATGTATAGCAAGATCTCCACCAACATGTCCGTTATTGAAGAAGCAAAGCGATCTACAACGTAATCGTGTGCTCGTTTACGTTACTTCGATGAAAGCATAAATTCGGGAGTATTTAGTGCCGGCACCGTAGCAGGGGGCACTGTAGCACATACTGTAGTAGGTACTATTTATAGCCGGCCAAAGAAGGATTAAAACAGAGAATCCACACGGGCGTTCGTTAATTCCACATGCCCGTGTGAAAAATCCACACGGGCACCCACAGGGGTGTGTGGAGTCCCGATTCCAGCCATTTAAAAGCCAATTTCATACCCGATTTCAGTATTCTTTTCTCCATCTTTTCCCCAACTTGAGAGAGGTATTAGCTAGGGATTTGGAGAGGTTCTATGGCTTCGACATCACGCTCCGTTTGGAAGAAAGTTAGTGGGAGAGCTTTCGTCGGCACCAATCCAACGAGGTATATCCTAGGGCGGACAAAGGGATACTTGGACGAGTAGAGGACTCTCCACAATACCATCGCCACAACTATTGAGTGTGTTTTCTATGGATTCTTTGCTTTTACATTTGATTTCATTGATTGTAATTAGCTCCATGGAGAGCTAAACCCCCTAGTCGGTACTTGGGTATTTGTGAACCCTAGGATGTATTCGTTTCATTGAACCTCTTTATTATGCTTTCAATTAATTGATGTTTTATTTGAGTTCCAGTCTTGAATGATTGATTGTATGAATACTCCCATAGAGGGACACTAGGGTTGAGAGTTCTTGTTTGTAACCCTTGTGAGTGAGTGACACACCACGAGAGTTAGACAAAGCTAGATTGGGAAGGGTTGAGAGGGTGAGTCGAGAGGTAGCGGAGCGTCCCCTTTCCTCTCCAGTGTGATTTATTCTACCTCTATTTCCTTAAGTTATTTACGGTCATAGTAGAGTGAATGGGCTAAAGAATGACCTTCCACTGGGGCTTAGTTGCGGGTGCAATGGAGTGAAGCGTTGAAGTGATTTTAGCACCTTGGGCTTAATCGTGGCTAGGGACCTTCCACCTGGACCAAAGGGTTAAGTCTAGATCTAGGAAGAGGATTTATCACTTGGAATCCCTAGAACTCATTGCAATTCTATACAAGTGCGAGGTTGAGATGTTATTTAATTTGTCCTCCGAGACATGTATAGAGTTAGACATGGTTGACCTTAGATTTGGGACCATGTATTTAAGGATCTCCATGACTCATTATTGCATCAGTTACAAAGTATAATAGAGGATTCTTACACTTGAAACGATTGTCCTAGGCGGAACAATATCCGGGTACCCCATTTATATCAATTGTCTTACCTTCTCCTTTACTTGTGCTCTCTTTCTTGTTCTTTTACTTTTGTTATTTCACATCTTGTCACACATATCACTATTCATCTTTCACTTAGTTAAGAAAAAATTTAAGTGTTTTTATTCTCTAATCTTTGTGGATACGATACCCCACTCATTTGGGATTTTATTACTTCAACAAACTCGTGCACTTGCGGGATATACGCAAGGGGCATTGTCAGTAACACTACAGAAATCCACACGGACGTGTGAAAATTCCACAAACCCGTGTAGATCGACGGGACTTGAAAACCTCACGGCCACATGTCAAAATTCCAAATAAATGCACTGCAATTTGGTTTCTAAACTTATCCTAAGCATGCATGGACCATTCTAATCATACAAACGAAACAACATTCACCATTTTCTAACTATTAAAATCAAGTAAGGCGAAGAAAAAAAAACAGGGAAAAAAAGTTTACCGTTGAGACAAAGATTAAAACTTCAAAAATCGGCCAAAAAACTCGCGTAAGACCATACTAAATTGATGGTGAGAGGTCGGGGGAGCGAAAAAGTGTATTTTCTAAGCGATTAGGAGTATGAAGATGAAGATACGCGAAGAGCTTTTAAGAAAAACCCGCGTCTCTTGGAATTCTGCGCATTCACATGTACGTTTGAAAATTACTCACGCCCGTGTGAATCTATGGGAGATACCCACATGGGCCGACACACGCCCCTTTGTTTTCTCGGAGAAACAACTCAATGCTTCTGAACACACCCACACGGGCGTGTGAAAATTCCCCACGCCCGTGTGCCCGACCCACAAAGGCAGACACACGCCCTGTGGCTTCTCTGTCCAACCCGAAAAAACTCTCTAAGTATATCACACGACCGTGCAAAAATTCCACAAGGCCATGGATCTTCACAGGACCAGCTCACAAGGGGACTCACATGCCCTGTGTATTCTCAGGATGGAGGAGAGATCTTCGGTTGAGACCCACACGGACGTGTGGGAATTACCCACAGCCATGTGTTTGTCACAGGATCATCCATAAGGATGAGTCCACGCCCCTATGTCTTCTCTGGAAAAATCTCTAAATATCTGTAGGAAGATACATGCCCGTGCGGAAATTACCCACGGGCGTGTGACGGTCGCATGTTTTCTCTGGATGACTCAGAAAAACTGCAGGGTGTGCAGAACATGTCTAAACGTGTATACACACTTAAAGCCTTCCTAGCATGCAACATATACCAGAGAAAAACATGAGGAAAATCGCTCAAAAGACCAACAACTTTACCAAAAAAGTTTAAGCACACGATAACACCAAATAATCTACAAGAAAATCATAGCAAAAGCATCGAAAAGATATAGACACCAACTCTCAAAGCCTTATTCATGGAAACACTAAACAAAGAACTAGGAAATAGTAAAAAACTTGGGTTAGCTTGACGTACCTCGTCTTACCTCACGGGCGCTCATAGACGAAGTTTTCCCTCTTACCCATGACTTGGAAGCATGATGAACATAGTCTTTTGAAGGTAGAGGAGGAGTTGTCGAGCTTGTTATCGCCCAAGGGTTTATCACCCTTATTCCATTCTTGCACATCCCCAATAGCCTTGGGGCATTTCTTGTGGCGTCTCCTTGCCCGCTTCATCTTTCGGAGCACCTTCTTCACAATCCCTGGGGTAGATGGTACTTTCTCCTCTAGACCAAGCACTAATACTTCTTCCTCCTCCACTTCTTGGTCTAGCAACCCCTCGAACAAGTTTTGGATTCAATATTTCCTGCACATATTCATCGATTAGTTCATCAGTAGTGTCAAGAAAGTAGAGAGTATCATCAAAGTCAAGAGAATATCGCATGGCTTCGGCGAGGTGGTAGACCAACTTATCATTGCCTACCCTCAGTATCAAAGGAACATATGCATCCTCATCGACGTCCAACACTACAAAGTCTACAGGAAATATATACTTGTCAACTTTGACAAGCACGTCTTCAATGATACCCCTCGGATGTCTCACTATTCAGTCTACCAATTGTAATGTCATCCGAGTGAGCCTAGGCTCTCCCAAGCCTAGCTTCTGAAAGAAAGATTATGGCATGATGTTGATACTGGCCCCTGAATCCATCAATGCCATTTCTTTACCCAAATTACCAATGTTGCACAGGATGATGAAGCTTTTGGGGTATTTCTTCTTGTTCGGCATATTCTTTTGGAACACCACCGAATGATAAGTGTCTAAATGTAGGTATTTTCATATATGTATCGTATTGAGTTTGTATGTATTTTGTGAGGTTTGATGCCCGTTTTGCGCTTAATCATCTACTATTTGCTTTGAAGGGCACGTAAAAGCCATGGACAACACGATGATATCATTTACGTGAAAAGAGAAGAAAACCAGCCTTCATACTACCCTCATACCACCCAGTATGGAGGCCGTAAGCACTGTAGCAGCGGGATGCTTTGAAGCTGTCTGCCCAGAATTTCATGCCACCCCTATACCACCCAGTATGGAGGCCGTATGGACGCCATATGGACCCTGTATGCACCCCGTATGAAGCGCGAATCTATGTTTTTGAGTGTTATACGGCCCCTATACGACCCCAATATGACCCATATGCCATGGGGGTATAAAAGTAGACTTTTAGGGCAGAACAGGGGGACTTTTCTAGATAGATTTTGGGAGGCTACTTAGGAGGCTTTGAGTGTCCTTGGGAAGAAGAATAAGGGCAAGGAAACGAGGAGATCATCAAAGGCCAAGCTCAAGGGCTCTCAAGGCAAGAAGGCAACATCATTCAAAGGGGAGATCAACTATTTCAGCATTCAGCATTCCTTTGGTGGGGGAAACGTCATTCGGTATATTCTACACCTCCTCCTCCACCATTTCATCTAGGGAGTGTCATTTATGTTTTTGCTTTGTGTTTTGCATGATTGTGTTGTTTGTTGTAGGATGATGACACACTAGACCCCCAAGGCCACCAGGTGTTGGTGAACCTTGGGGGGGTTTTATCATGTATTTTGGATGATTACTTGTTAATTTCATGCTTGGGTTATTTTGAGATTTAATCCATTGTTTTCATGCTAAGTGCTACACTAAGGAGAAATCCGTAGCTCTTTTATGAGTGATGCATGTAGATGTAACCTGCTCGCATGTATTAGATCATGAATGGATTAGAAGGGGATACTTGTATCATCATGCCGAGAAATTGGGTGTTGGTAGCCCTCCATGTTAGGTTTGAGCTGAAAAAGAGTAGGTTTACTGCTATTTGAGATTTCCTTGTACTTAATGCAATCGTAGGAATGTGGATTTGGAAGAAATTCCTATCAATGTTCGTATGGGATTAGGGTTCAATCGCTGAGAAATTGGGGTTATTCTAATCTAGAAATCTCTTGGTCCAATTTACCCTTGCATCTTTTGATCATCATCCATGTTTCATGATAACCCCTCAAGGGGATCCACATCCATAAGCCTTTGCATTACATTGATTTTCTTGCTTGCTCATTGCTTGTTCTCTCTAATTTGTTAGTAATCTTGTATTTAGTTTTAATTGCATCTAGTAGAGTAAATCCTATCACTTGAGATATTAGGCTAGATAATATTTCGAGAATGAGTAATAGGAGATCCTTAGCCCCGTGGAATATAATAAGTGCTTGTGTGATATGAATGTGAAGCATTCTTTCCTTATGTTGAGCATTACTTTTCTCGGGTTTTTACACTAACATGTGTGTTTTTACACTCATTACCTAGAGCATCAATTACCACATGGAAGGAGATGGTAGAAGATTTTCTTGCCCGTTATTTCCCTCCCAGAAAATCAGCAAAGCTTAGGAATGAAATCTCATCCTTTGTTCAGTTGGAATTGGAGTCTCTATTCGAGCATGGGAAAGGTTCAAGGAACTCCTGAAAAAGTGTCTGCAACACGGATTTCCGGAGTGGATGATTGTTTAGACCTTTTACAACGGATTGAATCTGAGTACAAGGAAACTCTTGGATGCGGCAGGAGGAGGTACTTTAGGTAGCAAGACCCCCGATGAGGCCCGTCAATTAATTGAGGAAATGGGGCTAAAGCTGACTACCAATGGAATGCTAGGGTGAAGAAAAAGGTGGCGGTCTACATGAAATAGATCACGGTAACTTCATTGGTGGCTCAAGTGGAAAATTTAAGTAGAAGTTAGATCTTCTAACTTCAAATAGAATAATGACCGTGACTAATTGCACGGGTGTGGTGGAGGACATGCTCCCTCCGATTGCCCGATCTCTTTTTGAGTGATGTTTCTTCGAGTGGAGAGCGTTGATTTTGTAGGTAATGGCATGAGACCTCAAGGAAACCCATACAGCAATACCTACAATTATGGTTGGAAGAATCATGCCAATTTCTCATGGAGTAATCAGGATCTACAAAAGGCCATGGGGCCACCGGGTTTCCAACAACAACAACAAGCCCCACGAGGTGGAACCACGAGAATCTCGAGGGTTTGGAAACCCGAATGAATGACTTAGAGAAACACTTGACTAGATTTGTGCAATCTGTAAATACAAGGTTTGAATCAGTCGAGGCTACACTTCGCAACCACACCGCCTCTTTGCATAACCTTGAAAATCAAGTGGGGCAAATTGCGAAGTCTCTCTCTGAAAGGCCACATGGAAGCTTGCCGAGCAATACAGAAACCAACCTAGAGAGCACGTGAAGGCGATCACTTTGAGAAGTGGTCGTGAGGTTGAAGGTAGGCTTTCGAGTAAGAAGCTAAAAGAACACGCACCCGAGGTTACAGAGGTGGAAAAGGGAACAAGCAAAGAGAAAGAGGTGGCACCCCTACCTTTCAAGCCAAGAATCCCTTATCCCTCTAGATTGAAAAATGACCAAGGCGATGAACAGTACAAGAAGTTCCTGAGTTTGTTCAAGCAACTCCACATCAATATTCCTTTTGTTGAGGCATTGGCCCAAATGTCTAAGTATGCGAAGTTCTTGAAAGACTTGTTGACTAACAAGAGGAAATTGGAGAAAAGTGCTTCAGTGATTTTAGATGCTTCATGCTCGGCGGTATTGCAAAAGAACATGCCGAACAAGAAAAAAGACCCGGGAAGCTTCATCATTCCATGTAATATTGGCAATCTAGTTGAGGAAATGGCATTGGCGAACTCAGGGGCCAGTATCAACGTTATGCCATACACCTTCTTTCAAATGCTAGGCTTGGGTGAGCCTAGGCCTACTCGGATGACTTTGCAACTAGCAGACCGAACAATACGACATCCGAGAGGCATCATTGAAGACATGCTTGTCAAGGTGGATAAGTACATTTTTCCGGTTGACTTTGTAGTGCTAGACGTCAATGAGGATGCGGATGTACCTTTGATACTTGGGAGACCGTTCTTGCGGACTTCTAAGGCATTGATTGACATGGACAGCGGAGAGCTAACTTTGAGAGTTGGAGATGATAAGCTCACATACCGCCTTGCTGAAGCCATGCGGCATTCTCTTGATTTCGATGATACTTTATACTTTCTAGACACTACTGATGAGATTGTTGATGAATACATGTAGGAAATGTTCAATCCGGACACATACGAGGGTTTGTTCGACCAAGAGGAGCATTATGAAGAAGTAATGATGCTTGGTGTGTCGGAAGAAGTACCATCTACCCGGGGATCTTGAAGAAGGTGCTCTGGAAAATGAAGAGGGCTAGGAGACGCCACCGGAAACACTCCAAGTATGTTGGAGATGTACATGAACCGAAGAAGTTGGATAAATCTTTGTTAGGTGGTCCGAAGCCCGATAATTCACCTTCTACCCTCAAGAGACTTTGGACATCATGCTTTCAAGCCATGGGTAAGAGGGCAACTTTCATTCATGAACCCCACAGCGAGGTAAGACAAGGTATGTCAAGCTTAGTAATGTTAAACAAAGCGCTTCTTGGGAGGCAACCCAAGTGTTTACTATTTTTCTTATCTTCTAGTTTAGTTTGTTTGCATGAATAAATTGTTAAGTGTTGGTGTCTTGATTTTTTTAGATGCTTGTGCTGAGATTTTTCTTGTGAACTTTGAATACTCATTGTGTATTTTTCATGTGGAATTGGCGGCGTTATGTCGTTTGAGCTTTATTCCATGTCTTTTCATCTGGTAAAACTTGCATACTAGGGCGAGGCTACGAGTGTGTAAACATGTTGAGAAACTTTCTCTGAGCACTGCGGTTTTTTTCTAAGGCATCCGGTGAAGATACAGGCGTGTTGAATTTCCATGCGCCCGGTGGATTTGCATTCTGAGCTTATCCGGAGAAGGCAGGGGCGTGCGGCTGCCCTTGTGAGCGACCATGTGAATATCGCTTGCGCCCGGTGGGTAATTTACTGCGGGCATGTGAATTCCTGCGAGTTTGGCCGCTTATCCCGAGAGCACGCAGGGGTGTGAACTTCGCCCATGTGAGTGGCCTTGTGAAAGCGTGCAGGCGTGGGTAATTTCTAGCGGCCGTGTGAAAGCTGCTGCGAGGAGCCTTTTTCATCCAGAAGACACGAGGGCGTGTGGTTGCCCTTGTGAGTTTGGCATGTGAATGTCACGCCCGTGTGGAATTTACGCAGGCGTGTTGAACATAGCGAGTTTTTCTCGGATGTCGGAGAAACTACGGGGCGTGCGGCTGCCCAGCTGTGGGATGGGTGCGCAGGCGTGGATATTTTTCCGCATGCCCGTGGGAGAGTGTTCGAGAGACAATGAGGTGTTTTTCCCAAGAGCGCCGCGAGGGGCATGTATGCGCCCTTGTGGTTTTCTCGTAATGAGGGCACATAGGCGCGGGTAATTTCCTGCGCTGCGTGTGGATGCCTGCAGCGCCAAGGGGCGCGATTTCTTTTTAAAGAAGAATAGTTTCTCTCCTTCTTCACATCTTCCCATCGTCTTAAAACACTCTCACATCATTACCCGACTTCATAGTGCCAATTTGGTGGGATTTTTACGAGGTTTTCCGGCCGGTTCTTGATTTTCTTTTCCCATATCATCGGTAAGCCCTATTTATGATTTTTCTTCAAAAATTCATTGTTTCCATCGATGAATTTAGAGAAAAAAATGCTTCATTTATTCAATTAGAAAGATTATTTGTGTTTTAGAGCGAAGAAGAGTAATTTCACGGTGTATTTTTTTGGGTTTTTAAAAGCGTGGCGTGCGACTTTCACGCCCCATGGATCTGCAGGGCGTGCGAGGGAAATTCCCTGCGACCGTGTGGATTTTCTGCGGCGTTGGTTATCAACTTGTTTGATCAATTTAGTTTCAAATTTTGCAGATTATGGCACCTCGGTCGAAGAAGAAAGCTGATAAGAGGCCGCGTGAGTCATCCCCTGAGCCTGAGGGCATGAGTTTCACGATTCCAGAGCATCAGGTTCGCTATGAGCGCCTGTCGAGACTCCGGTTCGGACAGACTCGATTCCTGGACATGAGTTGATAAGTGCTTGAGTAGACATATTTTTATATATGTTTTACATGCATTGAGCATCATTTTTACCATGGTTTATGTCTCATATTGTGTATTTGGTGTTCTTTTATGCATATAGGTTGTGAATGCCTTGAAGAGTAAAAATGAAGCAAAGATGGGCTATAAAGACATAATGTTGGGAGTTCTTGTTCAATTCAAGGACCAAGACAGGAGAGGATTTCATAAAGGTGGAGATGTGTGCCAACTTCCAAGAAGATTCAAGTCAATTCACTAGTTGGAAGGGCACAAAGGCAGCCACATCTTCATATTCCTTCTCTTTGTGAAGATTGCAAGGCCTCTCAAAGATACGTCGATGAAAAAAAGTTTTATAGCCTACCACATGGGCGTGTGCCCGGACATGTGGCCTCAAGAAAGAGTGTTTGGACCGCGTTTTTGTGAAAATCTTGTAGCAATTTTTTAATGTAGCAATCTCACTGCTGCGACACGGTAGCAAAATTTGCATTCAGCGGCGGCGTGGAAATTCTGCGACCCGCAGCGGGCGTGGAAAAATCCACGCAGGCGCATGAGGGCGCGTGACGAGCGCGATCTATGGCCTATAAATAGCCGTTTTGCCCAATTCTTTCTCATTTTTTATGCGGCTCTTGAGGGGTGAGATAGCTAGGGTTTGGAGAGGAGGTCTTTTGCGGCTTTGGGCGCTTCGTCACAAACTTTGATCGATTCCTACTCCGTCATAGCATCAAGGAAGCCACCGGTGAACCTAGCCTGAGTGGGTCCTTCAATACGTCGAAAGCTCTCCATCAAGGCCATCGGTTCATATATAAGCGGGTTTATTTCTATGGTTTTAATGTACTTTCATTCATTGATGGTGTGTTTTTGTATGTTGCTCCATGGAGGGCTAAAACCCTAGAGGGTATTTGGGCTTGTGAACCCTAGGATTCTCATCTTTTTGTGGATTTGGTTAGTGTTTCTATTTAATCCGAGTTTGATTAAGTTTTTAATCTTGATTGTCTAATGCTTGCTTGCATTATTGATCTTTTTGGTTGATTTGGTTTGCATCATTTGTTACCTTTGGTGAGAGAGGTCTCCATTAGGGTTAGAACTTCAAGATTGAAGAGGGTTGAGAGGGTGAGTCATGAGATAGAGAGCATCCCCTTTTTCCCCTCCGATTGAGTGTATTCTATCTCCGTTCCCTAAGCTCTATGCAACCATATTTGGTGTGAGTCGTGAGATTGAGAGATTTCTCCGCCGGGACCTTGTAGGGGTTAGGATCCTTCACCGGGAATTAGTGTTGGATCAATCTTTAGGAATCGGATACACCTCTTGGAATCCCTTGAGTGCTTTGCGGTCATATGTGGTGTGAGGTGTTGAGATTGAGCGATTTCTCCACCGGGACCTCGTAGGGGACTAGTATCAGTGATCGGGAGGCCGGATTGGATTATATTTGGATTTCCATGACTTAACTTACTCTTCATAGAAACACTTTGCTTATTCGGTACCTAATACCTGAATCCTAGGGGGAGCATTGCCCGAATACCCCACTTTTACTGATTGAGATCTCCCTCCATTTCTCCCTTGCATATTCATCTCCGGTATTCATTTCTTCGCACATTAGATCACCACACCTTTCCATTTATCATTAGGTTAGATAGCAGAGAATAAGTTAGTACTAGTAGCCACTGTTCCTGTGGATTCGACTACCCACTCACGGGGTAATTATTACTTGACACCCGTGCACTTGCAGTTTACGCATATTCGGACGCGTGTCAAGTTTTTTTAGGCGCCGTTGCGGGGAGCGAGGATACTAGGAGCGATAGGACTTTGTTGCTCTAGCCACTTATCTTTTTCTTTGTTTTGTCTATTCCACACTTTCCTTTTTTTCTTCCATCATTCTCATCTATTTTTATTTTTTTTTTTCATCATATTTCACTCTATCTTCTTCCACCATTCTATTTTGTTTTATTTTATCTTATTTACTTTTTCTTGCATGGAACTTGAATGATGATTAATCCAGTTGTAGATTTATATTTCAAGTTGATGCTCTCACTAGAAAAATTGATCAATTTATCAATGTTCATCAATACCACAATCGACATCGCATCAACTATCATCCAAATCAAAGGAGCTGCCCAAACCTCTTGTGCGATATTGATGGACAACAATGGGAAGCACCTCAACAAGAACTTCAATGGGATGAGAAAGTTGAAGAAGATGTACTTCGGTTTGAAAGAGTGTTACCAAGATTTATTGAAGCAACCGATGCCCGTTTCCAAAATATTGAGGCCACATTAAGTTGTCATGATGTCTCCATCAAAAACATTGAGCATCAATTAGGAGAGATCTTGGACATGCTTGCTAAGGAAAAATAAGAATTTGAACAAGCAAGGCAAGTGTCTCTGGGACATGATGAGGCCATGAGCACAATTGAAGAAGTTGGGCAAATTGAGTACATTGGTGTAGAAAATGAAAAGAAAGAAGTTGAATATCATTTTGAGATTTTTGGATTATGTGAATGAAGATTATGCTTGTGAGCGAGGAAATTTTCAAGGGGATTTTCTAGTCTCATGTTCCTTTCATGTTGAAAATATACAAGAAGAAGCAAATCCCAAGGTAATGGAACAAGCATTTCTCTTTGGGATTGATCAACTCTTACAATGCAAGAAAGAGACTTTAGGAAGGGAAGAAGATGTGGGTAGGAGATTGAAGGCATCCAATGACCCACCTATGCTAAGCTTGGACAATTCCCAACCCAAATTGTTTCCTTGGAGGCCAAAAGTAAGATGGTTGGACTCTCCAACAAATACTTCATCCCGGCAAGCTGATTTTTGGTTTAAAGGAAGTAGCTATGCAATGTCTAGTCGGGAGGAACACACTCTTTTCAAGCCTCCATAAGGTAAGGAAGAGGTACGTCAAGCATATTGACGTAAAACAAGCGCTTCTTGGGAGGCAACCCAAGTTTTTAATTGTTTTATAGCTTAGATTTTTATTTCTGTAGTAATAAAATCATGAGTGTGTGCTTTGTTAGATTTTTATTGGTGTTGAGTTCTTCATGAAGATTTTTGGTGTTTTAGGTTAAATGTATGTATGTGGCATGGTTTAGGGTGTAATTCATGTTTATAGTTGAAGAATTAGTATTAAGTTGAAGTTTGGAGCCTTGTGTGGACTGTCTGCAGAAATTTTGCAGCTCACGCGGTCGCGTGGAATTTCCACGCGGCCGTGTACAGTACCCACGCGGGGGTGTGGAATTCCCACACCCCCTTGTGGCTTATAAGAATATGACGGATCACTTTTCATTATCTTCATCACTTACACTCTTCATGTCCCATTTCTCCATCTTCAAGAATCCGAACTTTTCAGCACAAAACTAAGTTCTTCAACTCCTTGGAGATTTAAAAGTGTTTTGCCGGCATTTGCATTAAGTTTCCTTCACTGATTTGCTCCGATAAACTTCATTTCCCCCTATCTTCTCTATGCCCTTATTTTGCCAATCCATAGAGTTTTATTGGTTTATAAGTGTTGTTTTTCATGGAAAATCTTCTAGAAACACTTTAGAATGTATGGATCGGAAATTTTTGGAGCGTTGGAGCCCAATCATGGCTTCTTGGCCATGGTTAGGCGCATGCAGGCGCATAACCAGCCGCGCCCGGCGTGGGCGAGCCGACTCGATCAGTTTGTCTGCAGCGCGCAGCGCTGCCAGCGCCCGCGTGGTGACGGCCCGGCTTCGAGCTGCGTGCCCATGCGGGTGAGCGGCGACCCATCGCCTTTGCTGGTGGCGCAGCGGCTCGCGTGGCGCCACGGCCCGGAGACGAGCAGCGCAGGCGGGCGTGGCTTCCTGCCCGGCGTGGGGTGGAAAAGCACCCAATAAGGCCGGACAAAGTGCTTGGCTTGCCCTCCGCGGCGGCGTGGAGCCACAGTACTCATCAAATTCATGTAGCGACTTCTTTTTGAAGCTTTATTTGCGAGTATGACACCAAGGACCGAGAAAACTTGTTCGAAATGCTTTGATTTCATACGGTTAACCTTGGATAAGGACATTCTTTTGGCACACCGGCAACACCAGAAGACGACGTCGATGCTTGAGGCGTCCCACTCATGATTCTTTAGTTTTCCTTTACTTTTTGTTTTTAATAGTTTTTATTTTTATCTTTTTAGACTTTAGTTAACTTTGTGTTTTTGTTTTTGTTTTGTGCGAGTTTATGCTTCATGTGTTTACTTATAAGAACTTCGTACATCTTTTTCTATTTTGTTGAGCTTCACTGAACCCCTTGTCTACGTGCAAATGGCCTTGAGAGTGATGTTGATGGTGTTTTAGTCGTAGACACGATCATGCGATATTGGCACATGGTGGTGTGAGCTTCACAACCCATCTAGCGAGCCCATGAGTTAGACTTCACCAAGCGATAAATGAGGCGTTCGAGGAGGTATTGTTTTACTTGCATTCCCACACACATTATGCTTCCATTGCTATTATTTTTTTGTGCTTGCATGCAGTACATTGAGGACAATGTACATCTTAAGTGTGGGGAGGGTTCACCTTATACATGACTTTTACTTGTGTTTTCATGAGCATGCTCTTGTTGCCAATGAAAGGTTCACCTTAGGCTTAAGAGTTTAATTCTTAGTTTTTGGAGGTTATAAACATGGATTTTATCATGCTCTAGTTTTCATCCAATTTTATTGAATATTTTTGTCCGATTTCTCTTTGTCCACTTTTCTCGCTCATTAGACCTATGAAGACTCTAGTTCATTATGTTTGGGACATTAATGTGCTAGTTTTTATTTGAAAAAAAAAGAAAATAAAAAGAAAATCAGAAAAAGAAAATATAAGAAAAATCAGAAAAATTTGAAAAAAAAAATGGATTGGAAATTGTTTGTTGTTTGTACATAGGGGGTGGAAAGAGCTACCACCCATGATGTATGTAGCTACTCTCATAAGTCGGATAGTTGTTATGCCCTAATGAGAGAAAGAGCTATCTCATGGGATGTGTGAAAGCTACCATCTTTGGTAGAAAGAGCTACCACCTCGAAAGTGTGAAAGCCACTCGGGAGGCATCTTGGGAAAAGGCTACCTTAGAGGATTGTGTGAAGCTACTATCTATTCTTTTTGTTTATAAATATGTCCCATGTCAATAAGAACTTGGTAGTGGACATAGTGTTTGGCAAGATCCCATTGCGTATATCCCGCAAGTGCACGGGTTTGTCGAAGTAATAATCCCGGGTGAGAGGGTATCGAATCTACAGGGAGTAGGGAGTAAAGACACTTAGTCGATTCTTAGCTATGTGGAATATCAACAATAATAAGTGTGACAATGATTCAATTCTCAACAATTAAAAAGCAACAAGTAAGAGAGCAAAAAGTAAGGAGGAGATAAAGGTAATCGATAAAGATGGGGTACTCGGATGATGCTTCACCCTAGGATAATCGCTTCAAGTGCAAGAACTCTCTATTATGCTTCCTAATCAATGCAATGGTGAGTCGTGGAAATCCTTACATACATAGTCCCAAATCTAAGGTCAACTATGCCTAACTCTATTCATGTCCCGGAGTAGAGATTAAATAACCTCTCAACCTCGCACTCGAATAAAGTTGCAATGAGCTCTAGGGATTCGGTGATAAATCTCTTCCTAATTATAGACCTAACCCTTTGGTCCAGGCGAAAGGTCCCTAACCACAATTAAGCCTTAGATACTAACATCCCCTCAACGCTTCACTTCGTTGCACGCGCAACTAAGCCCGAGTAGATTCATCCCTTAGACCATTCACTCTATTATGGCCGCAAAGAACTCAAGGAGCGGAGATAGAATCTATCACGTCGGAGGGAAGGGGCGCTCACTGTACCTCTCGACTCACCCTCTCAACCGTCTCCAACCTAGCTTTGTCTAACGCTCGTGGTGTGTCATTCACTCACAAGGTTACCAACAAGAACCCTAAACCTAGTGTCACTCTAGGGGAAATGTTCATACAATCAAGCATTCAAGGTTGGAACTCACAATAAACATCAATTTATTGAAAGCATACTAAAAAAGTTCAATAAAACGAATGCATCCTAGGGTTCACAATCACCCAAGTACCCACTAGGGGTTTAGCTCTCCATGGAGCTAAGTACAATCAAAGAAATTGAATGTAAAACCAATGAATCCATAAAGAAACCCCCTCAATGGTCATGTCGATGGTCTTGTGGAGAGTCCTCTACTCGTCGCAAGAGATCCTTTGTCCGGCCTAGGATACACCTCGCTGGATCGATGCCGACGAAAGCTCTCCCAATAACCTTCTTCCAAACGACGCGCGATGTCGAAGCCATAGAACCTCTCCAAAACCCTAGCCAATACCCCTCAAAACCCTAGCCGAAGCCCTCTCTCAAGTTGGAGAAAAGATGGAGAAAAGAATACCAAAATCGGGGCTGAATCGGCTTTTAAATAGAGTGGAATCGAGGCGACTCCACGGGCGTGGATGGTAGCAGCGCCCCGTGCAGAATTTCCACACGACCATGGATAATTTCCACACGCTGGGTGTGGATTCTCTGTTCTCGATTTCTCGGCATTTATGAGCGATTACTACTTTGCGGTACATGCTACAGATTCTGCGGTACAACTTACGTCTCGAATAAGTTCCCAATTCCATATTTTTCATCGGGAGTAGCATAAGCGGGCATACGTTTACGTCATGAATCACTTCTTCATTGATATACATGTTGGTGGAGCTCTCGTTCTCATGTGCATAAATCGGAATGCTCGAGTGTGACTGCCTTTGTGCCCCTCCAAATGGATGTGCTCACTCGATTGCAAGGAGGTTGGCACACACTCTAGCATCTCACACGACATATGTCTTGGCGTTTGAACCTTAGCAAGATTTCCTCCAAAAATAGGTGCATTATGATCCACATTGGCCTATTTCCTTCATACTCGGCCTCACAACCCTACCTGCATAAAAGTAACATAAAAACACACATATTAGTGTAAAAACCTGAGAAAAGTAATGCTCAACATAAGGAATGAACACTTCGCATTCATATCACACAAGCACTTATTAGTGTTGACATGAGTTGAGTTTTTCACACACACACGCATTCGAATTTTATCACATTCATTTTTGATTGGATTGTTTGCTAGAGCATTGATTGTTTTTGTCAAGTGTTTGATTCTCTCCATGTTGTAGAATTTTTATTCTTGTACTCTTTTGGTGAACCTAAGGCCAAGCACTTCTCTTTTTCTTTCCATGAGGTTTAATGCTTAATTTTTGCTTGAGGACAAGCAAAAGACTTAAGTGTGGGGGAGTTTGATAAGTTCTTGAGTAGACATATTTTTTTATATGTTTTTACATGCATTGAGCATCATTTTTACCATGGTTTTATGTCTCATATTGTGTATTTGGTGTTCTTTTTATGCATATAGGTTGTAAATGCCTTGAAGAGTAAAAATGAAGCAAAAGATGGGCTATAAAAGACATAATGTTGGGAGTTCTTGTTCAATTCAAGGACCAAGGCGAGGAGAGGATTTCATAAGCGTGGAGATGTGTGCCAACTTCCAAGAAGATTCAAGTCAATTCACTAGTTGGAAGGGCATAAAAGGCAGCCACATCTTCATATTCCTTCTCTTTGTGAAGATTGCAAGACCTCTCAAAGATACGTCAATGAAAAAGTTTTATAGCCTAACACATGGGACGTGTGCCCGGACATGTGGCCTCAAAAAGAAGAGTGTTTGGAGCGTGTTTTTGTGAAAAAAGTCTTGTAGCAATTTTTATGTCTCTGTAAATTCCGCGCTCGCGTGGAAATTCCTGCGACCCAGCGAGGGCGTGGAAAATCCACATGGGCGCGTGAGGGGCACGTGACGAGGCGTGATCTAAGGCCTATAAATTGCCGTTTTGCCCTATTCTTTCTCATCTTTTGTGCGGCCCTTGAGGGGTGAGGCAGCTAGGGAGCTTGGAGAGGAGGTCTTTTGCGGCTTTGAGGCGCTTCGTCACAAACTTTGATCGATTCCTACTCCCGTCATAGCATCAAAGGAAGCCACCGGTGAACCTAGCCGGAGTGGGTCCTTCAATACGTCGAAGCTCTCCATCAAAGGCCATCGGTTCATATATAAAGCGGGTTTATTTCTATGGTTTTTAATGTACTTTCATTCATTGATGGTGTGTTTTGTATGTTGCTCCATGGAGGGCTAAAACCCTAGAGGGTATTTGGGCTTGTGAACCCTAGGATTCTCATCTTTTTGTGGATTTGGTTAGTGTTTCTATTTAATCCGAGTTTGATTAAGTTTTAATCTTGATTGTCTAATGCTTGCTTGCCTTATTGATCTTTTTGGTTATTTGGTTTTGCATCATTTTGTTACCTTGGTGAGAGAGGTCTCCATTAGGGTTAGAACCTCAAGATTGAAGAGGGTTGAGAGGGTGAGTTATGAGATAGAGAGCATCCCTTTTCCCCTCCGATTGGTGTATTCTATCTCCGTTCCCTAAGCTCTATGCAACCATATTTGGTGTGAGTCGTGAGATTGAGAGATTTCTCCGTCGGGACCTTGTAGGGGTTAGGATCCTTCACCGGAATTAGTGTTGGATCAATCTTTAGGAATCGGATACACCTCTTGGAATCCCTAGAGTGCTTTGCGGTCATATGTGGTGTGAGGTGTTGAGATTGAGCGATTTCTCCACCGGGACCTCGTAGGGGACTAGTATCAGTGATCGGGAGGCCGGATTGGATTATATTTGGATTTCCATGACTTAACTTACTCTTCATAGAAACACTTTGCTTATTCGGTACCTAATACCTGAATCCTAGGGGAGCATTGCCCGAATACCCCACTTTTACTGATTGAGATCTCCCTCCATTTCTCCATTGCATATTCGTCTCCGGTATTCATTTCTTCACACATTAGATCACCACACCTTTCTATTTATCATTAGGTTAGAAAGCAGAGAAGAAGTTAGTACTAGTAGCCCTGTTCCCTGTGGATTCGACTACCCACTCACCGGGGTAATTATTACTTCGACACCCGTGCACTTGCGATTTACACGCATATTTGGACGCGTTTTCACGAGTATACTGAGAGATCTACAGCATGGAGATGAGCTCGTTGATGGGGTCGAGGATCTCGTTTCAGCAGGTGGTTGGAGGCAGTTATTGACGATTAGTGAGCCAGCCGTCCGAGAATTTGCATTGGAGGTGCTATCATCATTTGAGTTTGATAGATCTTACGCGAGCTTCGACAGTTTGGACACCATTCAGTTTAGAGCACTTGGACACCACCATAGGTTAAGCGTCACTCAGTTTTCAGTTCTGCTTGGCTTGTATGAGGAGGCATTCACAGACACTGAGGAGTACACTTAGTTCCGGCCCGATTACCCCGGAGCCTTGACCCCGCAGAGAGCTTACGAGTACTATGTGGTCGAGGTGCATGCGAGCCGGGGTGTCCAAGGCCACGTGCCTTTCCCGACCTGCATACAGATATTTACATGCCATTATGGGTAGGTTAGTGAATGGCCGTGGTGGCGAGCTCGGTGTTACGAGCGGCGGGGAGCTTCTATACTTGTACTCAATGGTGCGGCTCATCGAATCACTTAGGACACATCATGGCGAGTACATCGGACATCGGGGGCATTATGCTGGGCGGGAGGCGATCTTCTCGGGCACCTACATTACGAGATTAGTGCTGAGCATGGGTCTCTTGGATTCGATTCGTGGGGCTGAGAACACGAGTATACCTATCCCCCTGAGTTTAGAGACACTGAGATTGATCGGCATGGTCCGCAGAGTTCGTACAGGGGTTTATACTTTGGTGCTAACGCTCCAGAGATAGCTGAGGATGAGGGTGATCATGCTGAGGGTTCCCAGCCTGCCCCCGAGCCTCAGCCAGCACCGATGGAGACCGAGGCACCTCTGGCGGCAGAGGACGCATCCCCCCTTCGTATGTTTTCACCATCTCGAGCCCATGATCGCTTTGAGAGGCTCGAGAAAGTGGTAGGAGTGATACGGCCAGAGGTGGCTGAGGCTCGAGTAGAGATTGCCGAGATTAGGGTTACTCTGGTCACTCATTACACAGAGTTCATGGCACGTTTCAACGTATTACAGCAGATCTTAGAGCGAGACATCACCTCATCATTTGTCTTGCGTTCGATGACTCCTCAGGCTCCCTCGGCACCTCCAGCATCCCCATCACCTATTCTAGCACCACAGGATCCACCATGTGCTTCTTCACCACCAGCAGCAGCAGAGGAGCCGATAGAGCGTGACACCGACATTTAACTTTATTTTTCTGCATTTTCTTTATTTTGCATTTTATTTTAGACTTGTTCACTCAGAAAGGATTCTCCTTATGAGTTTATTTTCATTTTGCAGTTCGAGTTATATTCATTGCTTTATCTTTTATATACTCGAGTGATTTTTGTTTTTATTGAGCTTTACTGAACCCCCTCATGTATGCGTGCAGATGGTCTTGTCATCTTGGGAATTGAGACTTTGCCATGGGCACGGCCAAGTTGTCTCGGCACTTGGCCATGTGAGCTTCACAACCCGTCGGAACATTACTCCCAAGGACTTAGCTCCATCAAACGCAACACTAGGAGTCAGGGGAGTATTGTTTTGATTGCTTCTCCCACATATATTCTTCATTAATATATAATTTGAGTGAGCTTGCATATGTACATTGAGGAAAATGTACAATTTAAGTGTGGGGGGGAGTTTCATAGTGCACATATCTTTTATATTAGTTTTGATTGTTATACATGCTCACATAGCCAATGGCGGTTCACCTTAGTTACAATGATTGTATTCTTGAGTTTAGGAGAAATTTTAACATTGAATGTTTTCATGCTCTAGTTCTTGCTTGAATTTCTAGGAATTTTTTTACCCAAATTTACACTCAGTGCACTACTCACTCTTTAAACTCTATTGGAAACTCATGTTCGATGTTAAAGGGACTAGTTATAGTTGTTCTAGTTATAGTTGTTTCTTGTGTTAAATTTTGAAAAAATAAAAAAAAAAGAACAAAATAGTTTTATTGTTTATTTGTGCTTGTTGGGTGGAAAGAGCTACCACCTATGAAGTATGAAGCTACTCTCATAAGTGGGATACTAGCTATACCCTAATGAGAGAAAGAGCTATCTCATAGGATGAGTGAAAGCTACCACTCCGGTAGAAAGAGCTACCACCTCGAAAGTGTGAAAGACACCTTAGCGGCCGCTTTGGAAAGGGCTACCTTAGACGATGTGTGAAGCTACTACCATCTTTGAAATTGTTGTCACTTTTGTAGATAAATAAGTTCCTTGTACTTAGAACTTTGAGGAGTATACCTTGGGTTGTTTTGAGTGAGTTCACACACGTACACGATTTCGGGTTTGTTGTCCTTTTTTATTCAAGTTTTTAGCTAGAGCTTTGACTTTTTTTTGTATTTAATGTTGAAATTTCCCTTACTTGTATAATACTCTCTCTGTACACTTTGGTGAACCTAAGGCCAAGCACTTCCAATATTTACTTCATCTATGCACAGAATGTTTAATTTTTGCTTGAGAACAAGCAAAAGCTTAAGTGTGGGGGAGTTTGATAAGTGCTTGTGTGATATGAATGCCAAGCATTCTTTCCTTATGTTGAGCATTACTTTTCTTAGGTTTTTACACTAACATGTGTGTTTTTATGTTACTTTCGTGCAGGTAGGGTTGTGAGGCCGAGTATGAAGTAAAGAAGCCAATATGGATCATAATGCACTGATTTTGGAGGAAATCTTGCTAAGGTTCAAAGGCGAAGACATAGGTCGGGTGCGGGATGCTAGAGTGTGTGCCAACCTCCTCGTATTTGAGTTAGCACAACCTTTTGGAGGGGCACAAGGGCAGTCACACTCAAGCATTCCGACTTATACACATAGAACAAGATCTCCACCAACTCGTCCGTCATTAAAGAAGCAAAGCGATCCACGACGTGAACGTGTGCCGTTTGCGTCACCTCAATGAAAGTATGAACTTGGGAAGTATTTTAGGCCAGGTACTGTACCGGAATACTGTAGCAAAAGTACTATAGCAGTATTGTTCACAGCCGGCCGAGAAAACAGGAATTCAGAGAATCCACACGGGCATGTGGAAATTATACACGGCCGTGTGGAAATTCAACATGGCCGTGTGAAAAATCCACAGGCCCGTGTGGTCGCCCGATTCCAGCCCTATTTAAAGCCGATTCAGCCCCGATTTCAGTATTCTTTTCTCCATCTTTTCCCCATGTTTTCCCCAACTTGAGAGAGGGTTTCGGCTAGGGTTTTGAGAGGTATTTGCTAGGCTTTTGGAGAGGTTCTACGGCTCCGACATCGTCATTCCTTAGGAAGAAGGTTGGTAGGGGGGCTTCCGTCGAGGCGTATCCTATACCGGACAAGGGAATCTTTGGACGATGAGTAGGGGACTTTCCAGATGACCATCGACACGACTATCGAGGAGGTTTCTCTATGGATTCATTGCTTTTACATTCTATTTCTTTGATTGTACTTAGCTCCATGGAGAGCTAAACCCCTAGTGTTTACTTGGGTATTTGTGAACCCTAGGATGTATTTGTTTCATTGAATCTCTTTATTATTCTTTCAATTAATTGATGTTTATTGTGAGTTCCAACCTTGAATGCTTGATTGTATGAAGATTTCCCCTAGAGTGACACTAGGGTTGAGAGTTTTTGTTGGTAACCTTGTGAGTGAGTGACACACCACGAGCGTTAGACAAAGCTAGGTTGGAGAGGGTTGAGAGGGTGAGTCGAGAGGTACAGGTGCGTCCCCTTTCCCCTCCGACGTGATAGATTCTACCTCCATTCCTCGAGTTCTTTGCGGCCATAATAGAGTGAATGGTCTAAGAGATGACCCTCCGCTGGGGCTTAGTTGTGCGTGCAACGGAGTGAAGCGTTGAGGTGATCTTAGTATCTAGGGCTTAATTGTGGTTAGGGACCTTCCACCTGGACCAAAGGGTTAGGTCTATAATTAGGAAGAGATTTATCACTTGTAATCCCTAGAGCTCATTGCAACTCTATTCGAGTGCGAGGTTGAGAGGTTATTTAATCTCTCCTCCGGGACATGTATAGAGTTAGGCATAGTTGACCTTAGATTGGGGACTATGTATTTAAGGATTTCCATGACTCACCATTGCATTGCTTAGGAAGCATAATAGAGGGTTCTTGCACTTGAAACGATTGTCCTATTCGGAGCATTATCCGAGTACCTCATCTTTATCGATTGTCTTACCTCCCTCTTTACTCGTACTCTCTTAATTGTTGTTTTTACTTTGGAGAATTGAATCATTGTCACACTTATTACTACTGATCTTTCACATAGCTAAGAAGCGGATTAAGTGTTTTTATTCCCTATTCCCTGTGGATTCGATACCCGCTCATCCGGGACTATTACTTTGACAAACCCGTGCACTTGCAGGATATACGCAAAGGGACCTTGTCAGAATATGATTCTCGTGTCTTCATACAAGGTATTACTTAGCGATCCCGTACACTTGTGTGGAAGCAATCACTGAACAAGAGGCATCTAGAATCACCGCATGCACTCTCTTCCAACTTCCTCTTATTGGTCAAAGATCTTTCAAGAACTTAGCATATCGAGGCATTTGAGACAATGGCTCCACAAAAGGAATATTGATTTGTAATTGCTTGAATAGACTCAAGAACTTCTTTTATTGCTCATTATTTTAGTTGTTCTTCAATCTTGAATGATAAGGAATTCTTGGCTTGTAAGGTGGGGATACCACCTTCTTCTCTTTGTTTGCTCTCTCCTCAACCTCCACAACCTCGAGTGCTTCAACATTGGTCTTCTCACTTGGAAGCCTACCCTCAATCTCACGACCACTTCTCAAAGTGATCACCTTCACATGTTCTCATGGATTGGTCTTGGTGTTACTCGGTAAGCTTCCTTGTGGTCTCTCCGATAGAGACTTCACAATTTGCCCTACTTGATTCCCTAAATTATGCAATGAAGCGGTGTGGTTGCGAAGTGTAGGCTTGACCGATTGAAACAGTGTGTCCGATGATTGAACAAACCGTGTGTCTGATAAGTGTCTAAATGTAGGTGTTTTCATATATGTATCGTATGCACTTTGCATGTATTTTGTAAGGTTTGATGCCCGTTTACGCTTAATCGTCTATTATTTGCTTTGTAGGGCATATGGAAGCCATGGAGAGCAAGAAGATATCATTTTGGCAATAAGAGAAGAAAACAGGAATTTCAGACTACCCCCCCATACTACCCCAAGTATGGGGGTCGTATGCTACTGTAGCAGATGGATTGAGTTGGTGTTACGTCCGATTTCCATACTACCCAGATATACGGGGGCCGTATGGAGGCCGTATGCACCCGTCCGGAACGCGAATCTAGGGTTTTACGTGTGCTATACGACCCCCATACGACCCCTATACTGCCCGTATGCCTCGGGGGTATATATACTCACTTTTAGGGCTGATTAGAGGACTTTTTTGCTGGCCGACTTTTGGGAGATCATTTGGGAGATTTTTGGGCGACCTTGGGGAGGAGAAGAAGGGCAAGAAAGCTAGAAGATCATTCAAGCCCAAGGTCCAAGGCTCTCAAGGCAAGAAGGCAACATCATTCAAAGGGAGATCGATCACGATTTGAAGGAAGGAGAACGCATGCTAGAGGAGCGTCATTCGGCATTCCTTTGGCGGGGAAGCGTCATTCGGCATATTCTCGCCTCATCCTTCACCATTTCATCTAGGGAGTGTCATACTATGCCTTTGTTTCATGTTTTTGCTTGATTGTATGCTTTGTTATGAGATGATGACACACTAGACCCCCAAGGCCACCGGGTGTTGGTGAACCTTGGGGGGTTTTATCATGTATTTTTGGATGATTACTTGTTAACTCTATGCTTGGGTATTTTTTGAGATCTAATCCATTGTTTTTCATGCTAAGTGTTACACCAAGGAGAAATCCGTAGCTCTTTTTATGAATGATGCATGTAGATGTGACTTGCTCGCATGTATTAGGTCATGAATGGATTAGAAGGGATACTTGTATCATCACGCGAGAAATCGGGTGTTTGGTAGCCCTCCATGTAGGTTTAATCCGAAGAAGAGTAGGTTTATTCCTAAGCGAGATTTCCTTGTACTTAATGCAATCGTAGGAATGTAGATTTGGAAGAAATTCCTATCTATGTTCGTATGGGATTAGGGGTTCAATCGCCGAGAAATTGGGGTTGTTCTAATCTTGGAATCTCATGGTCCAATTTACCCCTTGCATCTTTAAATCATCATCCATGTTGCATGATAACCCCTCAAGGGGATCCACATCCATAGGCCTTTGCACTTCATTGATTCTCTTGCTTGCTTATTGCTTGTTCTCTCTAATTTGCTAGTAAATCTTGTGTTTAGTTTTTATTTGTATTTAGTAGAGTAAATCCATCACTTAAGATCTTAGGCTAGATAATAGCTCGAGAAGGAGTAATAGGAGATCCTTAGCCCCGTGGAATACGATCCTCGTGTCTTTGCACGAGGTATTACTTGGCGATCCCGTACACTTGCGGGGAAGCGATCAGTGTCCAATGACTGAAACTCTATTCTCCAGGTTTGGGGCTTGTTGTTATTGAAAACCCTGTGATTCTATGGCCTTTTT
>NC_052490.1:14585711-14600329 GCF_009730915.1 Dioscorea cayenensis subsp. rotundata
AATACATACATTTAGGCGTTTATCAAATATCCCTCACTACCTAAGCGCTTTGCTTGTCCCCAAGCAAACACACATGAAAGAATAAGGGCAAAATGATAAACGACTAAATGTATAACCTCAAGCTCAAATAGTGAAGAACCCCACGAGCACGTATGAAAATGAATTCAAGAAAAATGAGTTGTACAATAACCCGACTCAGAGAGATAGTCATGATTCCTTTAGAGTGCTTTCCCGTGAGTGTGTGTATGCTTCATCCCTCGCTCTCCCTATTCACACCACGCTCAATGACTACCAGTGTTAAAAAAATGTTAAAGACACCCTCAATAGTAGGTCAAGAGTCCTTCGGGTCCACATTCAACACTTTAGTATCTAAGTGAATGCATGATTGAGTCAAGGAGAACAAATACTCATTTCATTTCATTTTTTTCGAGTCCGCTAACGTAGACTGCACAAAAATATTTTTATAATCTTTTCGTAAGGATGCACATGATGATTAGGCACAAGAGCCACCCAACCTACTTGATTACAGTCTACATAGACGCATTCATGCTAAATTAGCAGAGGAATACTGACATAGACTCATTTTATTTTTTTTTCAAATTTGCACTTCCTTTTTTTTTTTTCTTTTTCTAAGATAACAAATATATACATGTCTCCTGAGCACCTTCATGCAAAACTTCACTTAGGGATAAAGCAAAATGAACAAAAGAACCAAAAAGCTCTTAAAAAGACCATTGAGGGATGAATTTACCATTCTAACACTTTAAATCAAAGCAGTAGGTTAGCGGGGGTAGACAAGGTAGAAACACTGTGTCAAAGCTATGAAGAAAGCACTAGAAAGAAAAACATGACTTCCTTATAGCACAAATAACCTTACAACTCATTACTATCATTCATTCAAGCCATGAGGTTCCTAACAATAAATCATAGCTATCACTGGTGAAGTAAGCATGCAAATGACCCATCCCCACACCTAGAATCGTACATTGCCTTCAATGTACACTAATCAGCAGAACATGGTGTAGAATTCATAAAGATTAAATAAAGCATGAAAGGGAAGGGAAAAGAAACTGCCCCATTTAATTGATGAAGAGTGTACAGTGAAAGTACAGTCAATGCCAGCAAAGGGTAAAGGGGAAGAGGCAACAATCTGTGAGAAGTCCTGCAAAAATAAATAAGGCGATCATGACACTGAAGAGAAACAAGGGGAAGGAAAACATGCATAATAGTCAACATAAAAGTAAGACAAGCTTAGCCGGGAAAGAACCCAAGCTAAGAAAACAAGTTCAACCAACAAGCAACAAAATAAACGCAAGTACAAAACATAAACTCAAGTCCAGAAAAAGTCGTGCTCCTATGCGGGGTGGTGCTTGTCAATAGGTGCAGCTGGTGCTAAGGATGTGGTAGCCCCTGAGGTGGTGCCAGAGGATGAAGAAGACGCCCGCACGAAAGAAAGGACTTCGCGCATGTCCCTTGCCAACTGTCTCAGTGTCTCAGTAGTCTCTTGATGTCCTTGGCGAAGGGAATGAAGCTCGCCCTGAATCTCCTGAAGGCGAAGCTCAACTGAGGGTGGCGCGTCGTCAGGCTCAGAATCGGACTGTGGTGGAGAAGTGGTGATGCGCTCCCCTGTGGGTGAGTATCGAATAAGGGCATAGGTGTCACCGCGTTTCTCCACCATTCCCATGAAAAACAAAGTAGCCATCCCCAAGGGTGAAAATCCACCAACAACGTGTAAGTCCCGGGTGTGTCCGATCAAACCCATACCTCAAATCAAACACGTGATGTATGGCCCAGCAAAAATAGATCCAAGGCGTGTATAAGTACCCTGATGGACGAACAACTAGGCAAAGAGATGACCAAGGTGGATCTGGTAGTGCTCAATGATGCTATAAAGCATGAGTAAGTCGAGCGCAGTGATTACCCTAGTGCTATCACCCCGGCCACCAATACCTCGACTCAACAGTGCGTGAACATAACGATGTGCGGGATTGTGAAGACGGGATGCTTTTCCGTGACTCATTCGATGCGCCCGACCCGGAGATAATGTTCCGAACCGTGTGTGTGTCATGGTGGCCGGAAAGTCAGTCGGAAGACTTTGACATGCTGGTGAGTTCACAAATCCCACATCATACAAGCCCAAGAAACAACCCAATTTATCGTCGAGAATGGCGTGCATTGTTCCAAAAAGCTTGGAAGGTTATCCCGGATGGTCTCGCTAATTCAATTGTGCTTAGAACCTCCAAGGTGAGCTCACGGTAGGCCGGATCATTAATTGAGAAAATTCTGTCCCAACCATCATGATTGATCAACTCGGCCACGGTCTCGGCCAAACCTAGAGCTTCGAGGTCATTGCGGTCAATTGTACGGATGATACCAAAGGGCTTGGACTTCAAGAGATTATAACGTGCCCGATGTTGTGGTAAGGCAAAGGATGGCACTCCACTTGATGCCGCGTCGTGTCGTGACCGTTTTGATGAAACTCGCTTGATCGGCATACCTATACCACAAAAACAAGTGATCAAACCGATATTTTTATGAATACAATCATAGGAGGTAACTAGAACATCATGGAGTCTAGAAAAAAATTGAAAACACAACAATTTGAATGTGAAGAATGAAAATTTCAGCCAGTGCTACAGTAACTTGCGAAAATTTTTTCCCAAGAGTTTCTCCTACACATCAAGCTTCCCAAAATTTACAAATGAAGGAAAAACTCAAAGAATTGGGCAACCACCACATCATAACAACCAAATATATCATTCAAGCATCAAAAAAAATAGAATGAAAAAAACAATGAAACCCAAGTTTGTAGCAAAAACCTAGAATTAGAGCTTGAGGCTTGAAGTGATGAGATCCGCGAAAAAGGTTGATAAAACTTTCGATTAAAAACCCAAGAGCAAGTTTGCGGGATGGAGGAGAGGTGATTAGAGAAGAAAAAACTAGAAAAAATGGTGGAGAAATGAAGTAGAGTGAAGGAGAGATGAGAGGAAAACAAGAGGAGAAGAAGGAGAAGAGAGGAAGGGAGACAAAGCTCCCTTTAATGGGCCGCCCAGCCCATGCGGGCATCCATGCGGGTGCATGGCGCCCGCATGGGCTGGGAAAAACCCAGCCTGAGGGTCTCACGGGCGCCCATGCGGGCGCATGGCGTCCGTGAGCCCCCCAGCCCGCGCGCGGCCAGTGAGGCCGAGAGCCTCACGGGCGCTCATGCGGGCGCATGGCGCCCGTGAGCCTCTCAGCCCACGCGCACAAGCACCCCGCGAGGGGTTCCATGCGGCCGCAAGGTGGACCACAAGGCCCCGGAACATGCCACAAGCGTCCATACGGGCCGTATACAGCCCGTGGGGACTAATTCATTCTTTTCATTAATGACAACTGTCATTCCCCCTTTCTTTGGCACTACCTGTACAGGGCTTACCCACTCACTGTCAGAGACAGGGTAAATGATGCCTGCATCAAGAAGTTTGATCACCTCACTGCGCACTACTTCTTTCATATTAGGGTTAAGCCTTCTCTGGGGTATAGCCGTTGGCCTATGAGTATCATCCATAAGAATCTTATATGTACAGAAGGAAGGGCTAATTCCCTTAATGTCTGAGATCTTCCACGCAATTGCTTTTTTATACTTCTTTAGTACACTCAGAAGGTTGGATTTTTGCTTAGGGGTCAGGTCGGAGGCGATGATAATTGGAAGCTTTGACCCTTCAGCGAGAAATGCATACTCCAGGTGTTTGGGTAGCGGCTTCAGTTCTAGTTCCGGCGGTTCCTCGATTGATGATTTTAGTCTCCCAAACTTCCCAAGATCAATATCCTCGAATCCTCTACACTCGTCTTCCGTGGAGCTGCTACTATCCACGCACTATTCCATAGCATGAATCTCACATTCGGATGATCCTGAGCTACTTCCCGACAAAAAATCAATTTCCTCATCAAATTGATGAACTGGTATGCCAAAGGCATCAGAATATTTCCTCACTTTCTCATGAATAGGGATGGGGGGAAGATTAGGTGGAAGAAGCTCAGCAACTGGCAACACACTATCGGATTCCAGATAATGCGTGAATAGGTCTTGCACATCATGCTCTCCCAGTGGTACAGCTCCAGTCACATTGTAACGTTCAGTCCGTCTCCAAATGTCAAAAATGTGTGAACTCATCATTCCTTCTAGTTCAAATTCCGTTAGAGATTCAAGTGGCAAATCCGAACATGGGATTTGCAAATAGGAGGCACCACTCCAACCACTAGCTGCATCCATTAATGATAGTGGATAATGAATAACTAGGAAGTGTCAGACAAAGAAAACATTTAAAGTGGAGAATAATTTCAAATGAATGGAGAAATATGTACAAAAAGAAGCAGATGAACAAAATAAAAGAAAAAAAAATGGCTAAATCAATAAACTCTAAGTTTTCCGAGTATTCCTTGTGGGTCCCCGGCAACGGCGCCAAAACCTTGATGAGTGCGATCCGCAAGTGCACGGAGTCGTCAAGTAATACCTCTCGTGCTCGCACGAGAGGGTCGTATTCCCTGGGACCAAGGATCTACCCTTACTTCCTCTTCGCTTATTGTCTAGCCGACAGATTCGAAAGGTTTCTCTATTCTATTAATTAAAGTAAAAGAACTACAAGTGGAGACTAAAATATGGAGAGGGGTATAAAATCAGGGGAAAGGAACGATCACAGATGCGGATTCCCTAGGGGCTACTAAAGTGCACGGGGATGCTAAGAATGTCATGCAATTGAAGGTTTGGACCCTAGACATTTCCTAGATTAGGTCAACCCGATGGTCACGCCATTGACCCCTAATCCGGTATAAGTATTGACACGCAATTTCTTCCCGATCAAATCCTCATACGATTGCATTAACAAGTGGGGAAATCCCTAATTAGAGCCGGAACACAACTTGGTCTAGCCCCTAATGGTGGAGGGGCATGAATCACCCGATGGTCACGGCGATTCGACATACGAATCCCTTCCAAACTTGGTGTGTCTAGTACAAGGGCGATGGTCACGCTACCAAGTACAACCTAGCAGTTGGTTTACAGAGTTCTCATGTAAGCAACACATCAAATGCACCAAGAATGAATCTCAAAGCACAACAATTGCAATAAACAAACTTAAATCATCCAAATACACAAGTTCACCCCAAGGTTCACCGGCATCCGGTGACCTTGGAGTCTACTCGTCCATACAAACAAATCCAAGCAACAAATCCATGCAAACAACTACAAATGGCATAATAAAAACTCCCTCAAACAATGGAAGAAGGAAGACAAGCCAAGCTAGGTGGAAAGGCTTCCACGGATGCCGCAATGGTGGGCGGCTTCCCTCGTCGTCTACAAACTCCCAAAGAAAAGATCGATGAAGATCTAGCCAAATCCGAGCTTCTCCCTTAGATTTCCCTTCTCCAAAACATGTAATCTTGCCTCTCAAAGACTGGTGAAAATCGGCTTGAAGAACTCTCCCAAAAACTCCTCCCCTTGCCCTAGAAGAAATCAGCTTCTTATATACCCCGTCAGTCCATGCGGGCTCCATGCGGGCGCATGGAGCCCGTGAAGCTCACAGCCAAATGGCCAAAAACCTGCCGGTGCTACAGTGTTTTTGCTACAGTATCGAGGCTTGAGAATTTCCAGCAAACCTCACGGGCATCCATGCGGGCGCATGGAGCCCGTGAAACTCCCAGCCAAATGCCCGCAGCAAGAACAATGACCTCCTACAGTGCCGCTACAGTGCCGGGACCCCAAAAATGTCATTTTTGATGTCGAATTCATCCGATTTGCAATTTTGAGCATTGTTTGACTCATTTAAGACCTGCAACACCGAAATAACCAATTTAGACATAAAACGGGCATCAATTCGTTAACATATTCACAAAAGATACAAGATTAATACATATAAAATACATACATTTAGGCGTTTATCAAGGTACGTCAAGCTTAGTGACGTAAAACAAGCACTTCTTGGGAGGCAACCCAAGTGTTTACTGTTTTTGCTAGTTGTAGTTAGTTTTGCATGAATAACTTGTTGAGTGTTGGTGTCTTCATTTTTGAACTAGTTGTGCTGCATTCATCTTGGTGGATTTTTATATCATCCTGTGTTTTCAATGAGGATTTGGCGAAGATTTGGTCGCTTGAGCTTGTTACTATTGTTTTTCACTGGTATTTGTTGCATAAAAGGGCAGGCTCTGAATGTGTAAGCATGTTCAGGAAATTTCTGCAGAGCCTGCAGAGTTTTTTTAGGTCATCCAGAGAAAACACACGGGCATGTGGAATTTCCACACGCCCGTGGGGTTGTATTGCGAGCTCATCTAGAGAAGACATAGGGGCGTGAACTCGCCCCTGTGAGCAACCCTATGATTATCACACCGCCGTGCAAAATTTCCGCACGGGCATGTGCCATTCTGCAGAGACTTAGTACATTTTTCCGAGAGCACACAGGGGCGTGAACTCGCCTCTGTGGGCAACTGTGTGGCCCATACACGGGCGTGGGTATTTTCCACACGCCCGTGTGGATTTTGCAGGTGATTCCTTCTCTATCCCGAGAACGCACAGGGGTGTGTGAATGCCCCTGTGAGTTGCGCCTGTGACAGTCCACGGCCGTGCGGAATTTCTACATGGCCGTGTGAAACTCTTAGTGAATCTTCTCGGTCGAACAGAGAGCGCACAGGGGCGTGTGGCTGCCCCTGTGGGTCGGGCGCACGGGCAGGTATAACTTTGACACGCCCCTGTGGTTGTGCAAGCGTTATAAAGCCGCAGAGAGCAATACCCGGGTACCCCATCTTTATCGATTACCTTACCTTCTCCTTATTCGTGCTTTCTTTCTTGTTGATTTTACTTTCGTTATTCCACATTGTTTGACACACAAATCACTATTCATCTTCTACGTAGCTAAGAGACAATTTAAGTATTTTTATTTCCTACTCCTCCCTCTGGATACGATACCCCACTCACCTGGGATTTATTACTTTGACAACTCCGTGCACTTGCGGAGCACCCTGTCAGTCCCCCTCCAAAATATATATTAGCTTGATAATAATGGAGATTGGTACACACTCCCATGTCTTGGATCATAACTTGTGCCTTCGCATTTGTTCACTCTAAGATTCCATCACAAAATGCATCCACGATCTACTTTGGCTCTTTTCTTCCACAATTGTCTCCACAACCCTATATGCACATAAGTAATACAAATACATATGTATAAGCAATAAAATCTGAGAAAAATAATGCTCACTAAAAGAAAAGAATACTTCGTATTACTAGTACACAAGAACTTATCATACCTTCTCTTGTAGCATCAAGTAATTTTTTCATGCTTAGGTTCAAACCATTGTAGAAGGTCTGAATAATCATCCATTTGGGGAACCTATGCCGAGGAAATTTCCGTAGGAGATCCTTGAACCTATCCCATGTCTTAAAAAGAGACTCTAATTCCATTTGCACAAAAGAGGATATTTCATTCCTGAGCATCGCAGATTTTCAAGGAGGAAAATATTGGGCAAGAAAAGCTTCTACCATTTCTTCCCAAGTAGTGATCGATGCTCAATGTAATAAATGTAGCCATTGCTTTGCTCTCCCTTCAAGGAAAATGGGAAGACCCTCAACTATGTAGCTAACAATGACCGAATATGCGTGTGACCGCAAGTGCACGGGTGTCGAAGTAATAAATCCCAGGTGAGCGGGCATCATATCCGCAGGGAGTATGGAGTAAAAATACTTGAATTGTTTCTCAACTAAGTGAAAGATAAATAGTGATTGTGTGACAAAATGTAATGTAATAAAGTAAAAGAGACAAGAAAGAGATCACAAGTAAAAGGAAGGTAAGGCAATAGATATAAATGGGGTACCCGGATATTGTTCTGCCTTGGACATTCATTTCAAGTGCAAGACACTCTATTATGATTTCTAACTAATGCATTAATGAGTCCTGGATGTCCTTTAATTCATGGTCCCAAATCTAGTGTCAGTCATGCCTAACTCTATACATGTCCCGGAGGAGAGATTGAACAATCCCTCAACCTCCCACTCGTATAGAATTGCAATGAGTTCTAGGGATTCCATGTGATAAATCCTCTTCCTATATGTAGACCTAACCCTTTGGTCTAGGTGGAAGGTTCCTAGCCACAATTAAGCCCTAGGTGCTAAAATCACTTCTACGCTTCACTCTATTGCCTCTGAAACTAAGCCCCAGTGGAAGATCATCCCTTAGCCCATGCACTCTACTATGAACACAAAGAACTCGAGGAAATGGAGGTAGAATAAATCACACTAGAGGCGAAAGGGGAAGCTCCGCTACCTCTCAACTCACACTCTCAACCCTCTCCAATCTAGCTTTGTCTAACTCTCATGGTGTGTCACTCACGCACAAGGGTTACCAACAAGAACTCTTAACTCTAGTGTCACTCTAAGGGAGTATTCATACAACCAATGCATTCAAGATTAGAACTCAATAAAAACATCAATTATTGAAAGCATAATAAAAAGGTTTAGAGAAACAAATACATCCTAGGGTTCACAAATCCAAATACCCACTAGGAGGTTTAGCACTCCATGGAGCTAGTTACAATCGATAATGAAATCAAATGTAAAAGCAAGAAATCCATAGAACCCCCCCCACCCATAGTTGTGATGACGGTCTTGTGGAGAAGTCTCTACTCGTCCAAGGATCCCTTTGTCCGGCCTAAGATACACCTCGCTAGATCAGTGTGGATGAAAGCTCTCCCACTAACCTTCTCCCAAACGGAGTGCAATGTTAAAGCCATAGAACATCTCCAAATCCCTATCCAATACCTCTAGAAACCCAGCCATAGCCCTCTCTCAAGTTGGAAAATGATGGAGAAAAGAATGCTGAAATCAGGGTTGAAATCGGGGCTGAAATCAGCCTTAAATAGGACTGGAATCGGGAATTCACATGCCCTTGTGGATTCACCACTGATAAGTGCTTGTTTGATAAGAATGTGAAGTGTTCTTTTCTTATGATGAGCATTACTTTTATCAGGTTTTAATGCTAATATGTGTGTATTTATGTTACTTTTATGCAGGTAAGGTTGTGAAGCCGAATATTAGAGAAAGAAGCCAATGTTGATCGCAAATACACCATTTGGAGGAAATCTTGACAAAGTTTAAACGTGAAGATATAAGTTGGGTTCAAGATGCGAGAATGTGTGCCAACCTCCTTGTATTCAAGTCAAAACAATGATTTGGAAAAGCATAAGTGTAGTCACATTCAAGCATTTTGGCTTGTGCATGTATAACAAGATCTCCACCAACGTGGCCGCTCATTGAAGAAGCAAAGCGATCAATGACGTAAACATGTGCCCGTTTACGTTACCTCGATGAAAAGTGGATTCGGGAGTGTTTTTGGCAGGTACTGTAGTAGGTTATTGCAACAAATCTTTGTTGGAAATTACTATAGTATTTACTATTTACAGCCGGCCAAAAATCATAATTCCAGAGAATCCACACGGGCGCGTGGAGATTACCCACGCCCGTGTGGATATTCCATGGGCATGCGGAAAAATCCACTGTGGTAATGTGGATGCCCGATTCCACCCTTATTTAAAGTCGATTTCAGTCCCGATTTCAAAGATTCTTTTTCTCCAACTTTTTCCCCAACTTCAGAGAGGGTTGCGGCTTGTTATTTTAGAGGTATTAGCTGGGGATTTGGAGAGGTTCTATGGCTCCGACATCGCGCTCCATTTGAAAGAAGGTTAGTGGGAGAGCTTTCGTCGTCACCGATCCGGCGAGGTGTATCCTATGCCAAACAAAGGGACACTTGGACGAGTAGAGGACTCTCCACATAACCATCGCCATGACTATCTAGGGGATTTTCTATGGATTTTTTATGTTTACATTCAATTTCATTGATTGTAACTAGCTCCATGGAGAGCTAAACCCCCTAGAGGGTACTTGGATGTGTGAACCCTAGGATGTATTCGCTTTCATTGAACGCTTTTTTTATTATGGTTTCAATAATTGATGTTTTTTTATTGAGTTCCAATCTTGAATGCTTGATTTTTATGAACTATCAAAATAGAATGACACTAGGGTTAAGAGTTCTTGTTGGTAACCCCTTGTGTGTGAGTGACACACCACGAGAGTTAGACAAAGCTAGATTGGATAGGGTTGAGAGGGTGAGTCGAGAGGTAGAGGAGCGTCCCCTTTCCCATCTAATGTGATTTATTCTACCTCCATTTCCTCAAGTTCTTTTCGGTCATAGTAGAGTAAATGGGCTAAGGGATGACCTTCCGCTAGGGCTTAGTTGCGAGTGCAATGGAGTGAAGTGTAAAGTGATCTTAGCATCTAGGGCTTAATTGTGGCTAGGGCGCTTCCACCTGGACCAAAAGGTTAGGTCTATATTTAGGAAGAGATTTATCACTTGGAATCCCTAGAGCTAATTGCGAGGTTGAGATATTGTTCAATCTCTCCTCAGGGACATGTATAGGGTTAGGCATGTTTGACCTTAGGTTTGGGACCATGTATTAAAGGATCTCCATGACTCATTAATGCATTAGTTAGCAAGCATAATTAATAAGTGCTTGTGAGATAAGAATACAAAGTGTTCTTTCCTTATGATGAGTATTACTTTTATTGGGTTTTAACGCTAATATGTGTGTATTTATGTTACTTTCGTGCAGGTAGGTTTGTGAAGCTAAATATTAGAGAAAGAAGCCAATGTGGATCATATTTGCACCATTTGGAGGAAATCTTGAGAAGGTTCAAACGCGAAGACATAAGTCAGGTCCAAGATACGAGAATGTATGCCAATCTCTTTGTATTCAAGATAGAACAATGATTTGGAGGGACACAAGGGCAGTCACATTCAAGCATTCCAGCTTGTGCATGTATAGCAAGATCTCTACCAACATGTCCTTTATTGAAGAAGAAAGCGATCTACGACGTAAATGTGTGCCTGTTTATGTTACCTCGATGAGAGCAATGATTCGGGAGTGTTTCGGGACGATATTATAGCATGTTACCATAGCAAATCATCGTAGTAAATCACTGTAGTAGGTACTGTTCACAGCCGACCGAATAAGAGGAAAACAGAGAGTTCACACAGGCGTGTGGAAAATCCACAGGGCCATTCACATGGCCGTATGGATTCTCGATTCTAGCCTATTTAAAGCCGATTTCAGCCCCAATTTCATTATTCTTTTCTTCATCTTTTCCCCATCTTGCGAGAAGGCCTCTGCTACTGTTTTGAGAGATATTAGCTAAGGATTTCAGAGGCTCTATGGCTCCGACATTGCGATCTGTTTGGAAGAAGGTTGGTAGGGGAGCTTCTGTCAACATCGATTCGGCGAGGTGTATCCTATACCAGACAAAGGGATACTTGGATGACGAGTACAGGATTCTCCACAAGGCCATCGTCATGACTATGAAGGGGGTTTTCCTATGGATTGTTTGCTTTTTTATTTGATTTCATTATCGTTTGTATTGTGCTCCATGGAGAGCTAAACCCCCAGTAGGTACTTGGATGTGTGATCCCTAGGATATATTAATTTCTTTGAATCTCTTTATTATTCTTTTAATAATTGATGTTTTCATTGAGTTGCAATCTTGAATGCTTGATTGCATGAATTTTCCCTTAGAGTGGCACTAGGGTTGAGAGTTCTTGTTGGTAACCCTTGTGCGTGTCTGACACACCACGAGAGTTAGACAAAGCTAGATTGTAGAGGGCTGAGAAGGTGAGTCGAAAGGTACAAGAGCGTCCCCTTTGCCCTCCGATGTGATAGATTCTACCTCTGTTCCTTGTGTTCTTTGTAGCCATAGTAGAGTGAATGGGCTAAGGGATGACCTTCCGCTGGGTCCTAGTTGCGAGTACAATGGAGTGAATCGTGAAGTGATCTTAATGTTTAGGGCTTAATTGTGGCTAAGGGCCTTTCATCTGGACCAAAAGGTTAGGTCTATAATTTTGGAAGAGTTATATCACTTGGAATCCCTTGAGCTCATTGCAATCCTTCTTATGAGTCCGAGGTTGAGAGATTGTTCAATATCTCCTCTGGGACATGTAGAGGGTTAGGCATGGTTGACCTTAGTTTTAGAACCATGTATTAAAGGATCACCATGACTCATAAACACATTAGTTAGAAAGAATAATAGAGGGTTCTTGCACTTGAAACGATTACCCTAGGTGAAGCATTATCGGGTACCACACTTTTATCGATTGCCTTACCTAGTCCTTTACTTTTGCTCACTTTTTTCTTCTCTTACTTTTGTTATCTCACATTTTATCACACAAATCAGTATTCATTTTTCTCTTAGCTAATAGACAATATAAGTAATTTTACTCCCGATTCCCTGTGGATATGATACCCCACTCACCTGGGATTTTATTACTTCGATAACTCGGTGCACTTGCGGGAAGCCTGTCAAGTTTTTGCCATTGTTGCCGGGTAATAGGCATTTAAAGATACTTTGCACTTTGTTTTCTTAGCTATTTACCATTCATTCTATTTCACAGTTTCTTTTTCTGTCATCTTTCTGATTTTGTTTTCTTTCTTGCGTGCAACTTTAGGTTTATGATCCGAGGGAACCCTTCGATACTACTTGAAGGAGATCCCGAGCTCGAGCGTACGCTTAGAAGAAGAGGGAAATAACCTGTGGAAAAACTGTCCAGTATAGCTTGTTTGGAAGTTGAAGGATCTGACAATATGGCGTAACGTAACGAGAAAAATGTAAAAATTATCCGATTATGCTGCATCATCAATATTGGGGACACAATCGAGTATTGTGCGTCCCCCTATCACAGCTTAGAACTTCAAGCTGAAGCTAGCATTCATCCATATATTGCAGCAGTCTACACAATTTAACAGTTTTGCTGATGAGGATCCAAACAGTCACATTGAGAGCTTCCTAGAGGTGTGTGATATGCTAAAGATTAACGGACTCATCGGATGATGCTATTACACCGAGGGCTTTCCCATTTTTCTCTCAAGGGAAGAGCTAAGCGAAAGGCTTTCATTCCTTGCCCAAGGCCTCCATCATGACTTGGAATGAGATGGTCGAAGCTTTTCTTGGTAGATACTTTCCTTCGGGGAAGTCAGCCAAGCTTCGAAATTAGATATCATAGTTTGTACAGATGGAGTTTAAGTCATTGTTTGAGACATGGGAGCACTTCAAGGAACTCCTGAGATGCCCACAACACAGATTCCCTGAGTGGATGATCATTCAGACTTTCTACAATAGGTTGAGTCCAAGTGCAAGACAACTTCTAGATGCGGCAGCTAGGAGGAACTTTGAGTAGCAAGACAAACCGATTAAGCACGGTAACTCAATTAAAGTGATGGGTATGAATAGCCATCAATGGAATGCTGCAGAAAGGAAGAAAGCAAAACTGGACTTCATGAAATAGTTGTAGTAACATCTTTGGCGCCACAAGTGGAATCATTAAGCAAGAAGTTAGACCTTCGAACTTCTAATAGAATGGTGGCCATGACTACTTGCAACGGGTGCGATGGAGGTCATGCTCTATAAGATTGTCCAATTACCGTTGTTGATTTATCTTAGGTTGAGAATCTAAATTTTGTGGGTAATGCGATGAGGAATCAAGGAAATCCATATAGCAACACTCTACAACTCGGGTGGAGGAACCACCCTAACTTCTCGTGGAATAACCAAGGGTAACAAAAGATCACCGCATCCATCGGGTTTCCAACAACAACAACAAGCCCCCAAACATGGAGAACCAGTGTCTCGCTTTTGGAAACCCGAATGACCAACTTCGAGAAGGCCTTAACTAGATTTGTGAAAAACATCGATGAAAGGTTCCAATCAGCTGAGGCTACACTCAGCAACCACACCGCTTCTTTGCACAATCTTGAGAACCAAATGGGACAAATTGTGAAGTCTTTTTTTCGTAAAGGCCACAAAGTAGTTTGCCTAGCAATACTAAAACCAACCCGCATGAGCACATGTTAAAGCGATCACTTTGAGAAGTGGTCGTGAGGTGAAGGGCAGTGCAAACCCAATGAGAAGACCAATGTTGAAGAACCGGAGGTCATAGAGGTTGAGAAGGGAACAAACCAAGGAAAAAGGAGGTGGCACTCAAACCTTTCAATCCTAGAACTCCCTTATCCCTCTAGATTGAAGAAAGACCAAGTCGATGAACAATACAATAATTTCTCGAAGTTTGTTTAAGCAACTCCACATCAATATTCCTTTTGTTGAGGCATTGTCTCAAATGCCTTTATACGCAAAGTTCTTGAAGGACTTGTTGACTAACAAGAGGAAGTTGGAGAAGAGTGCTTTGGTGATTCTAGATGCATCTTGCTCGACGGTCTTGCAAAAGAACATGCCTAATAAGAAGAAAGACCCGGAAGCTTTTATAATTCGCAGTAACATTGGTAATATGGGTGAAGAAAATGACATTGACGGACTCACGGCCAAGATCAACATCATACCATACACCTTCTTTCGAAGCTAGGCTTGGGAAAGTTTCAGGCCCACTCGTATGTTCTTTGCAATTAGCGGATCGAACAGTGGAGACATCCGAGGGGCATCATCGAAGATGTGCTTATAAAGATGGACAAGTACATATTTGCTATAGATTTTGTGGTGCTAGATGTCGATGAGGACGTGGATGTACCTTTGATACTTGGGAGGCCATTCTTGCACACTT
>NC_052490.1:14601329-14676329 GCF_009730915.1 Dioscorea cayenensis subsp. rotundata
AGGACTAGTTTTAGATTCAAAAATAGGAGATAGTACTATAAGAAAATGTAGGATTATGGTTTTGATTAAAAACCAAAAAATAGTGGACATATCCAAAAGAAAACATAGGATTACAGTTTTGATTCAAAAATAGCAGACATTACGAAAAAAAAAATATAAGATTAAAGTTTTGATTAAAAAGTAGATGACATTCCGTAAAAAAAAGATAGATTTAGTGTTTTGATTTAAAAATAGAAGATATTACCAAAGGAAAACATAAGCTTAGGTTTTTGAATAAAAAAAAATCAGACATTACCAAAAAACACAAAGGATTTGGGTTTTGAATGAAAAATAGAACACATTACTATATGGAAACATAGGATCAGGGTTTTGATAAAATAATAGAAGACATTCCGAAAGAACAGATAGGATTAGTTTGGTTGAAAACTAAGAGACATAGGATTAGCAGATATTCAAAAAAGAAAACATAAGAATAGTGTTTTGATTAAAAAATATGATAGATTAAAAAAAACATACGATTATTGTTTTGATTGAAAATTAGTTGACATTTTGGAAATAAAATGTAAGATTAGTGTTTTGATTCAAAACTAATAAATAGGGGACATTAAGAAAAGAAAACATAAGATGCGGTTTTGTTTGCAAAATAGTAGACATTCTGAAAAGAAAAAACATAGGATTTAGGTTTTGATTAAAAAAAAGAGAATATGATATATTTCGAAAAGAAAACAAAGGATTATGGTTTTGATTCAAAAATAGGGGATACAACTATAAAAAACATAGAATTGCGATTTTTATTATTAAAAAAAAAATAGTGTACATTTCCAAAAGAAAAACATAGGAATATGGTTCTGATCCAAAAATAGCAGACATTAATAAAAGAAAATATAAGATTATTGTTTTGATTGAAAAAAAGGGGACATTCCGAAAAGAAAACATAAAATTAGTGTTTTGATTGAAAAATAGAAGACATTACCCAAAGGAAAAATAAAATTATGGTTTTGATTCAAAATTAGCAGACATTACACAAAGAAAACATAGGATTTGGGTTTCGAATGAAAAATAGAGACATCAGTATAAGACAACATAGGATTAGGGTTTTGATTAAATAATAGGAAAAATTTCAGGAAGAAAACATACGATTAGTGTTTTTGTTGAAAAATATGAAACAATTCACAAAAGCATATGATTAATTGTTTGATTCAAAATTAGCAGATATTCAAAAAAGCAAACATAAGATTAGTGTTTTGATTAAAAAATAGGAGGCATTCGGAAAAACCATAGGATTAGGGTCTTGATTAGAAAAGAAAACATGCGATTATTATTTTGATTCGAAAATTGCTGACATTCCCTAAAAAAATATAACGTTAGTGTTTTGTTTCAAAACTAATAAATAGGGGACATTAAGAAAAGAAAACATAAGATGCAGTTTTATTTGCAAAATAGTAGACATTCCAAAAAGAAAAAAACATAGGATTTAGGTTTTGATTCAAAACCAAAAAATATGAGACATTTTGAAAAGAAAAAAAAGGATTACGGTTTTAATCAAAAATAGGAGATAGTGAGATACATAAGAAAACACTTGGATTCTGGGTTTGTAAAACAAAAATAGTTGTTATTATCTCAAAAAGACATAGGATTCTGAGTTCGATTTCATTGCGAGACATTCCTAAAAGAAAATATAAGATTACGATTTTGATTATAAAACTAGGGGACATCTAAAGAAGAAAACATAGAATTAGTGTTTTGAATGAAAAATAGGAGACAATACCCAAAGAAAACATATGATTAGGTTTTTGATTTAAAATTATAGTTTGGATTGGAATCAAAATCCTACGTTATGTTTTCTTTTCAGAAACTATCTTATTATCAAACACCTATTAACTCTTTTCTTTTCGCAATGTCTCTCCCTATTTTATACCGTGACGATTAATAATAAATCGAGGGCATTAAGCTAAAAGAAAAGCATGTAGGATTACGGTTTTCAAATCAAAACCCTAATCCTATTTGTTTCTTTCTCGGAATGCCTACTATATTATTTGAATCGAGAGCGCCCAATCCTCACATATCGTTTGACCCGAAATATTTTGTGGAATGTCTCATATAACCAAAACCCTAATCTTATGTTTCTGGAATGCTGCACCAGTTTATGAAACTCTAATCTTATCTCTTTAGGAATGTCTTCGATTCTTTAATTAAAAATAACCAATTCTATGTTTTTCTTTCGTAAATGATCTCTCATTTCACAATCAAAACCTGATCCTATGTTTGTGGTAATGACTCCTATGAGATGAAATACCCGAGTCCAATGTTTCTTTTGAGAATGTGTGATATTTTTGATTCAAAATCATTATCCTATGTTTTCGTTTGTTTTGTGGATCTATGTTAATTTATAATCAAAATCATAATCTTATGTTTTCTTATAGTAATGTCTCCTATTTTTCATTCCAAAATAATCCTAATGTTTTTCTTATGTCTCCTATTTATCAGTACTATTTTATTTTCTTTTCGAAATGCCTACTATTTTTCAATTAAGATCTAATCTTAAAATCAACCATTACTATGTTTTTAATTAAAACCCTAATCCTATTTTATCTTTTTGAAATGTCCAATATTTTATGGTTTTTAATCAAAATAAAAAATTAGGGGACATTTTTTTATTAAAATTTGGAATTTTTTATTCTAATATAATAGGCATTCCGTAAAGAAAACATAGGATTAGGGTTTTGAATGGAAAATAGGAGACATTACTATAAGAAAACATGGGATTAGGGTTTTGGTAAAAAACTGATATATAGGAGACATTAAGAAACAAAAACATACCATTCCGGTTTTGTTTGCAGAATAGGAGATATTCCAAAAAGAAAACATAGGACTAACTTTTGATTCAAAAATATTAGACATTCCGAAAATAAGACATAGGCTTGAGGTTTGAATAAAAATAATCAAACATTTTGAAAAGAAAATATAGGATTAATGGTTTCATTGTAAAGTAGGAGACATTACTATAAGGAAACATAGGATTAATGTTTTGATTTAAAACAGAAAAATAGAGGGCATTTCCAAAAGAAAACATTGGATTAGGGTTTTGATTCAAAAATAACAGATATTCCCAAAAGAAAACATAGGATTAGTGTTTTGATTAAAAAATAATAGTGGCTCCTATTTTTCAATCAAACCCTAATCTTATGTTTACTTTTAGAAATATCTGCTATTTTGGAATCAAAACCCTAATCCTATTTTTTTTCTCTAGATGTCTCTTATTTGTTGGTTTTTAGTCAAAACCCTATTTCTATGTTTTCTTATAGTAATGTCTAATAATTTTCAATCACAACCTTAATCCAATTTTTCTTATAATAATGTCTAATATTTTTCAATCACAACCCTAATACTATGTTTTCTTTTCGTAAGATCTCATATTTTCATTCAAAACAATAACAGTATGTTTTATTTTCTTAATGTCACCTATTTATTAGCTTTGAATCAAAACCCAAATCCTATATTTTCTTTTCTTAATGTATACTATTTTTGAATCGAAACTTTTTATAATATCTCATAGATTTCAATAACATTTCCAAAAACAATATACAATTTAGATTTTGATTGGAAAATAGCGGACATTCCTAAAGAAAACATACGCTAGTGTTTTGACTGAAAAATAAGAGACATTCAGAAAAAAAAATATTGGGCTAGTGTCTTCGATCAGAAATAGGACACATTCTGATTAGGGTTTTAATTCCAAAATAGCAGACATTCCAAAACAAAAGATAGGGGATATAGGAAAAGAAAAAAAATATAGGATTAGGGTTTAGATTAAAAAGATAGATTAAGAAGAGAAAACGTAGGATTCGGTTTTTGATTCAAAACTGAAAACATAGGACTAGGAGTTTTATTAAAAAATATGAGACATTGCAAAAAGAAAAACATCAGATTATTGTTTTGATTAAACAATAGTAGACATTCTGTAAGGAAAACATAAGATTAAGATTTTGATTAAAAAATAGGAGCCATTCTAAAAAAAACCTAGGCTTAGGGTTTTGATTTAAAACTAAAAAATAGTCAAAATTCCCAAAAAAAACCGTAGATTAGGGCTTTGATTAAAAATTAGCAAACATTCGCAAAAAGGAAGTATACAATTATGGTTTATATTAAAAATAGGAGCCATTTCAAAAAGAATACAAAAGATTAGGGTTATGATTGAAGAATATGAGACATTATGAAAAGCAAACATAGGACAACTGTTTTGATTAAAAAATATGAGACATTCCCAAAAGAAAAGACAAGATTAGGGTTTTAATTTAAAAATAGGAGACATTACTATAATAAAAAAACTTAGGATTAGGGTTTTGAATGAAAAATAAAGACATTTCAAATTTTTAATAGGACAAAGGATTAGGGTTTTGATTTTAAAAATAGGAGCCATTTCAAACATTCATTCGGAATGTCTCCTACATTTTCAAACAAAACATAGGATTAGAGTTTTCAATCCTATGTGTTTGAATAAAAAAACATAGTATTATATTGGAATGTGAATAAAAAACATAGGATTATGGTTTTAATTTAAATATTAATGGCATTTCGAAAATAAAACATAGGATTATAGTTCGATTAAAAAAAGGAGACATTAATGTAAGAAAACATAAGATTAGGGTCTTGATTAAAAAACTAGTAGACATTCCCAGAAACCAAACTAAAAATATGTTTTTGGAATGTTTCCATTTTTTTAATAAAAAATAGCAGGCATGCCGAAAAAAAAGAGAGGATTAGGGTTTTGATTAAAAAACAGGAGACATTACAATAAAAACATAGCATTCGGGTTTTGATTAAAAAATATGGGGCATTCCCAAAAAAACCCAGGATTAGGGGTTCGATTAAAAAAATGTGAGACATTCCAAAAATAAAACATAGGATTAGGTTTTCAAATAAAAAATAGTAGACATTCCAAAATGAAAACATAAAAATAGGATACATTAATATAAGAAAACAAAGGATTAAGTCTTTGATTTAAAAACTTAAAAATAGGGGACATTTCCAGGAATATAAAAATATAGGATTATAGTTTTGATTCAAATATAGGATATATTGAGAAAAGAAAACATAGGTATTCGGGTTTTATTTCAAAAATAGCAGACATTACTAGAAAGCGATAGGTTTTCTTATTCAAAAATAAGACCATTATGAGAAAAGGATTAGAGTTACATGTTTTTGATTCAAAACCGATAAATAACAGACATGGAAAAATGAAAACATAGTTTCAAGTTTTTGATTGAAAGATATTAAAAATTGTGAAACGAAAACATAGGATTAGTGTTTTGATTCAAAAATTAGGTGGCATTCTGAAAAGAAAAAATACGATTAGGGTTAGGGAATGTCTGATACTTTTGCATCAAAACCATAATCAGAATAATAAGTATTTTTTAATCAAAGCCCTAATCTGATGTTTTCTTTTTAGAATGTCTCTCATTTTTCATTCAAAACACTAACCTATGTTTTCTTTTGCGAATGTCTACTATTTTTCAATCAAAACCCTATTCCTATGTTTTCTTTCAAAATATGTTCTATCTTTCAATCAAAACCCGAATCTATGTTTTTAAAAAAATAGAGACATTTCCAAAAAAAAACATTACTAATCCTATCTTTCTATCAAAACACAAGTCCTATGTTTTCTTTTGGATATATCCCATAATTTTTAATTAAAACCCTAATCCTATTTTTTCTTATACTAATGTCTCATATTTTTCAATCGAAATCCTAATCGTATGTTTTCTTTTATCAAAACAATAATCCTATGTTTTGTTTTGGTAATGTCTCATATTTTTAAGTCAAAACCCTAGTCCTATGTTTTCTTTTTTGAATGGCTCTTATTTTTCAATCAAACCCCTAATTATTTTTTTGTTTCGGAATGTCTTCTATTTTTTAATCAAAACCCCAATCCTATGTTTTCTTTTAGAAATTTCACCTATCTTTTGGGTTTTAATCAAAACCCTAATCCTATGTTTTTATTGAAAAATGGGCGGCATTCTAAAAAAACATAGGATTAGCATTTTCATTGAAAAATATGAGACATAATGAGACATTATAGAAACAATAAGGGAATGCCACCTATTGAATAGCAACCATTCAATAATAGGAGATATTATGAAAAGAAAATGTAGGGTTTTTATTCAAAATTAATAAATACTAGACATTCAAAAAAGAAAACATAGGATTCTGGTTTTGTTTACAAAATAGGAGACATTCCAGAAAGAAAACATAGGATTAGGGTTTGGATTGAAAAAAATAGACATCTTGAGAAGAATACAAAAGATGATTATTTTGATTGAAATATAATAGACATTCCAAAAAGAAAACAAAGGAGGCATTCCCAAAAAAACATAGGATTAGGCTTTTTAATGAAAATAATGATACATTACAAAAATAATACATAGTATTAGGGTTTTGATTCAAGTATAGTAGACATTCAAGAAAGATAAAATAGAATTGTGGTTTTGATTAAAAAATAGGAGACATTACCATAAGAACACATAGGATTTGTGTTTGAATGAAAAATAGGACACATTACTATAAGAAAACATAGGATTAGGGTTTTGATTCAAAAATAGTATGCATTCCTAAGAGAAAATATAGGAGTAAGGTTTTACTTGAAAAATATCAGACATTTTGAAAAGGAAAAATAGGATTAGGGTTTTAATTGAAAAATAGAAGACGTTACTATAACAAAACATAGGATTATGGTTTTGATTAAAAAATACTAGACATTTTAAAAAGAAAACATAATATTATGATTTTGCTTGAAAAATATAAGGCAATTTGAAAAGAAAACATATGATTATGGTTTTGATTGAAAATTAGGAGACATTATTATAAGAAAACATAGGATTATGATTTTGATGATAAATTAAAAAATAGGCGACATTTCCAAAAAAATATAGGATTAAGGTTTTGATTAAAGAATAGCAAACATTTCCTAAAGTAAGCATAAGCTTAGGGTTTTGATTCAAAAATAAAGTAAGCATAAGCTTAGGGTTTTGATTAAAAAATAGGAGCTATTCTGAACAGAAAAGTTATTAATAGGATTTAGATTGAAAAATATGAGACATTACAAAAACATAATATTCTTGTTTTAATTAAAAAATAGGAGACATTCAGAAAAGAAAACATACCACTCTGGTTTTGATTAAATAATAATAGGCATTGGGGAAAAAAACCTAGGATTAGGGTTTCGATTCAAAAATAGTAGACATTCCTAAAAGAAAATATAGGACTTGGGTTTTGATTGAAAAATATAAGCCATTTCAAAAAGAAAACATAGACTTATGGTTTGATTGAAAGTAAGAGATATAAGTATAAATTAACATTGGATTAGTGTTTTTATTCAATATAGTAGACATTCCGAAAAGAAAAAAAAAAGGTTTAGAGTTTTGATTAAAAAATAAAGAAATTCTGAAATGAAAACAAAAGATCACGGTTTTGATTCAAAACAGAAAAATAGTACACATTCTAAGAAGAAAACAAAGGATTGCCAGTTTAATTGAAAGATATGAGACATTCTGAAAAGAAACTATAGGATTCTAGTAGTGATTAAAAATTGGAGACATTACTATAAGAAAATATAGGAAAAGGTTTTGAATGAAAAATAGGAGACATTACTATAAGAAAACATAGGATTAATGTTTTGATTCAAAAATATTTTACATTCAATAAAGAAAAAGAAAGGATTAAGTTAAAGATTGAAAAATATGAGACATTTAAAAAAAAAACATAGGTTAGGGTTTTGAATGAAAACTGATAAATAGAAGAAATTAAGAAAATAAAACATACGATTCGGGTTTTGATTGAAAGATAGCCAACATTCTGAAAAAAAAAACATAGGATTAGGGTTTTGAGTCAAATATAGCAGACATTCAGAAAAGGAAGCATAGTTTTAGGGTTTTCATTGAAAATAGGAAACATTGCTATAAGAAACATAGGATTAGGGTTTTGATTCTAATATTTTAGACATTCCAAAAAGATAACATAGGATTAGGGGATTTGATTCAAATAAAGTAGGATTTCCGAAAATAAAACATAGGATCAGTGTTTTGATTGAAAAATTGGACAAATTATTATAAGTAAACATAGTGTTCGGATTTTCATTTAAAACAGAGTAGACATTCCAAAAAGAAAATATTGGATTAGGGTCTTGATTGAAAAATAAGAGGCATTCTGAAAAGAAAATATAGGAGTGTGGTTTTAATTGAAAAATATGAGACATTCCGAAAACAACACATAGTACTAGGGTTTTCATTAAAAATTAGAAGATATTCCCAAAACAAAAGATAGGATTTGTGTTTTGATTCAAGAAAATGAGACATTCTGAAAAGAAACCAAATGATTAGGGTTTTGATTCAAAACTGAAAAATAACATACATTCCATAAAGAAAATATATGATTAGTGTTTTGATTCAAACATATCATACATTCTGAAAAAAATAAAGGATTTGGTTTTTTTATTGAAAAATAGGAGACATCAATAAAAGAAAATAGAGGATTAGGATTTTGATTGAAAAATAGGAAGCATTACAATAAGTAACACGTCCGAATATGCGTGTGTGTACCGCAAGTGCACGGGTGTCGAAGTAATAAATACCCGGTGAGTCGGGTAGTCGAATCCACAGGGAACGGAAGTATTAGTAATAACCACTTCTCAATTATCTAGTCGGAATCGATGAATATGATGAAGTGAACTAATTGCAAGCAAAGCAAACAAGTATGCAAGAAATAAAGTAGAAGAGTCTCAATCACTAAGGATGAGGTATTCGGGCAATGATCCCCCTAAGATCTTCCTTAAAGCTAAAGATTCACTAAATGCTCTAGAATCGAGTCTAATGAGTCGAGGTAGTCCAATGATAACCAATCCTTGTCTCCAAGCAAAAGGCACTAGTCCCCTACAAGGTCCCGTGGAGAAATCGACCAATCTCAACACTTCACACCCTATATGACCGCATTATGCTATAAGGAAACCTAAGAGTGAAACCGATTCCTAAATGTAGATCCAACCCTAATTCCCAGTGAAGGATCCTAACCCCCTACAAGGTCCCGCGGAGAAATCGAGCAATCTCACGCCTCACACCAAATATGGTTGCAAAGAGAATATGGAATACGGACATAGGAAACACTCAATCGAAGGGGAAAGGGGACACTCCTCCATCTCAAGGCTCACCCTCTCAACCCTCTTTAATCTTGGAAATATAACTCTAATGGAGACCTCTCACATCAAAGTATTAAATCATGCAATGTAAATCAACCACAAGGATTAACAACACTAGTAAGCAATTAAATCACAAGATTAAAAACTCAAGACAACTCGGATTAACTAGAAGCATTAAGAGAATCAATCCAAAAATATAAATCTTAGGGTTCACATGCCCAAATACCCACTAGGGTTTAGCCCTCCATGGGCCTAGTTACAAAAACAATAATGGATACAATGAAAAAGCAATAAAACCCATAGAGAAAACCCACTCGAATTCAGCGGATTGGCCTTGATTGGTAGTTCTACGTCTTGAAGGGTTCCTCTCGAGCTAGGTCGCCAATGGCTCCCCAAAATGCTATGACGTCGAAGGAACCCATCAAAGTTGGTGAAGAACTCACTCTCAATCGGCGAAGACCTTCTCCTCAAACCCCTAGCCGCCTCTCTCTCAATGTCTATGCTCAAAGCTCCGCAAAAAGTCCCTTTAGAATCGGCCAAAAGGTGTATTTATAGCCTCACATCGCGTCTGTCACGTGCCCCCACGCGCCCACGTGGATTTTTCCACGCCGCGTGCGGTCGCAGGGAATTTCCACGCTGGCGCTGGAATCTCCGCGTGGGGGGGCGCGCGAAGAGTAATTCCGCCACAGTAATTCTGCTACAGTACTTTAGCTACAGTGATTTCCACGAACGAGATGATAAACATTCTCCTCTTAAGGCCATACGATCGGGCACACGATCATATGGTAGGCTATACTGGCTTTTTCCTTCATCAATGCGTCTTGAAAGGTCTTGAAATCTTTACAAAGAGGAGGAATGTGGAGACATGGCTGCCTTTGTGCCCCTTCCATTAATAACTTGGCTTGCAAAACTATAGAAGTTGGCACACATCTCCTCATACACGAACTCCTCTTGTGTCTTCCAACTTGATTTGTACAAGAACTCCCAATATTATGCCATGATAGCCTATCTTCGCTCCCTTTTGAATTCCCAATGCCTTCACAACCTATATGCATAAAAAGAACAACCAATACACGAAATGAGACATAAACCGTATAAAATATGATGCTCAATGTATGTAAAACATGCATAAAAACATGTTCACTCAATCACTTATCATTAAGAAACCATAGGATTAGAGTTTTTCATTCTACGATAGTAGACATTCTGAAAAAGATAACATAGGATTAGGCTCTTGATTCAAATATAGTACGCATTCCGAAAATAAAACATAGGATCGGGGTTTTGATTGAAAAATAGGAGACATTAATCTAAGAAAACATATGATTTGTATTTTCATTGAAAATAGAGTAGACATTGCAAAATGATAATATATGATTAGGATTTTGATTGAAAAATAAGAGGCATTTTGAAACGAGAAAATAGGATTCGGGTTTTGATTGAAAAAATATATGAGACACTGCGAAAAGAAAAATAAGACTAGGGTTTTCATTAAAAATTAGAAGACATTCACAAAACAAAAAAGTAGGATTTGGGTTTTGATTCAAGAAAATGAGGCATTCGGAAAAAAAAACAAAGGATTAGGGTTTTGATTCAAAACTGAAAAATAAGACATATTCCAAAAAGAAAACATTGGGTTAGTGTTTCAATTTAAAAGTAGCAAACATTCCGTAAATAAAAGAAAGGATTAGATTTTTCTTTAAAAATAAATACACATTACGAAAATAAAACATAGGTTAGGGTTTTTATTTAAAACTGAAAAATAGGAGACGTTAAGAAAAGAAAACATACTATTCGAGTTTCAATTGAAAGATAGGACACAATTCGAAAAGAAAAAATAGGATTAGGATGTTGACTGAAAGATAGTAGGCAATTCAAAAGAAAATATAGGATTATGGTTTTGTTTAAAAAATAGAAGACATTACTATAAGAAAACATAGGATTATGGTTTGGAATAAAAATTAGGAGAGATAACTATAAGAAAACATAGGATTAGATCTTGAAAAAAAAAAGTAGGCATTAAGAAAAAGAAAACATAAGATTATGGTTTTGATTGAAAGATAGGAGACATTCAGAAAAAAAAAGCATAGAATTAGGATTTTTATTCAAAAATAGGAGCCATTATGAAAAGAAAACATAAAGCAAAGATTATGATGAAAAATAAAACATAAAATTAGGGTTTTGATTGAAAACCAAAAAATAGGGGGTTTTTCCAAAAGAAAATGTATTATTAGGGTCTTGATTCAAAATATCCTAATAATACGTTTTCATCCCTATTCTATACGCATACAATACCCCCTCATTTGGGATTTATTACTTTGAACAAACCCGTACACTTGCGGAACATACGCAAGGGTGTTGTCAGTGTTAGACTAAAAAACATGAGACATTAAAAAAATAAAACATAATATTATGGTTTTGATTGAAAAATAGGAGACACTACAATAATAAAACATAAGATAAGGGTTTCGATTGAAAACCAATAAATAGGAGACATTCGGAAAAAAAAATAGAATTTGTGTTTTGATTTAAAAATAGGAGACATTGAGAAAAGAAAACATAGGGTTCGAGGTTTAATTCAAAATAGGAGGTATTCCAAAAAAAAAGATGGAATTAGGGTTTTGGCTGAAAAATATGAGAAATTACAATAAGAAAACATAGGATTAGGGTTTTGAATAAAAAAAAAGACGAGGGGCATTTCCAAAAGAAATCAAAGGATTATAGTTTTGATTCAAAAATAGCATGCATTCCTAAAAGAAAACATAGAATCATGGTTTTGATTAAAGAATAGCAGACATTCAGAAAAAGAAATAAAAGGATTTGATTTTTTGTTCCAAAATAGGAGCCATTCCTAAAAGAAAACATAGGATTATGGTTTTTGATTGAAAAATAGAAGACATTATGATAAGAAAACATAAGATTAGATTTTTTTATTCAAAAATAGTAGACATTCCGAAAGAAAACATAAGACTAGGGTTTTTAATAAAACATATGAGACATTTCCGAAAGTAAAGATAGGATTAAGGTTTTGGTTGAAAGATAGGAGACATTCCGAAATGAAAACGTAAGATTAGGATTTTTATTCTAAAATATTTGCCCTGCCAAAAAAAAGACATAGGCAGAGATTCCTAATACAAAAGACAGGATAAAAGTTTTAACAAGTGCTAATTAGATCATAATTTTCATATCATTTACACTGCATCAGCATGGAATTCGACATGATTAGCACGAAATTAGTACGTAATTTCATTCTTTTGATCACAATGGGGCCAAATTATGTTTCATGGAAAAAGGAGCAAATTTTTAGGCGATTTGAGGAAAATCGAACCAAAACACATTTTTCATAAACTCACTGGACAATGGAGAATCGCATATAGTATGAGTGAGCGCCATTTTTGCAATATTCAGAAGATTTGTTGAAGCTTACGCGCATCCGGACAGATTTCAATCACTAATCTCTACAGTAGTGATTATTGTCACAAACTACTGTAGCAATTGCCGTGTTCCGATTGTGCCAGAGAGCAATTAGATTAACAATGGCCATCACCATGGCTGATGTGTTCTCCACAAGTGCATGTGTCACACACAAGTAATACACTGGTACCCCGTGAGGGGTAGGGTTGTCGAACCATAGGGACTTGACTCAAAATAATTGCTTATTACTGATCTATAGTTGAATTAGGATTACATTAACAAAAAGAAATAAAATTATAAAAGGGCAAAAGGAAATGAACAAGTGAAGATAACATGTAGAATGGAACAAGTGTCAACAATAAGAGAACAATACCCCGAGATGATTCCTATGCACTTAGTAATGCTCACTTGCTCTCTTGATTTAGCAGGTACATTTTATATTTCTAGTGTGTGCTCAAGAGTAATGTTGCAACTATGGTTCTCAACCATAATGATTGCAAGCATAACTATGGGTTCATGCTCACCAAGTTTTGCCATTGCCTAGGACAATAACCACTGTGACAATCCACCATCATGTTTTACTTGAACAATTACGCATACCCAACACATTGATTTTTGTAAACACAAGATATAACACAAGAACTAGAAGAACTCCGTAAATCAAAAAATGCAAGTGTTCACAGCATACAAAGTGTTATAGTTACCACCCCGGGGCACCGTGGCCAGCTAGCCCCTCATGGGTGGGTACAACATGGAGAAAACAACAATAGATCTAAACAAAGAAGACATGACTCCCTTCTCTTTAAGATTCGTCTCCAATGTTGAGCTCCCTGTTCTAGAGCCACTTCCCTAGTGCCTCCAACTCGCACTTTGTTGCCTTAGAAAGTGTGGTGAAGCTTGATCTTCGCACTCATCAATGTCCTCCTAATGGATAAGAAAATCCCCGAACAAAGATCATAGAGTACCCTAGAAACTGTAGTTAAAAGAGTAGATCTCGGGCTCGACACAATCAGAGCACGAGTTGTCTAGATTGTGTTATGTCAGGGAAGTTTTGATTAAAATGGTCAATTGCTCACCTGGAAGATTAAATAGGAGGAACATGATCATGTCGCGTCCGTGCAGTGGTAGATCACGATCGTGTCAGGGGCACCTAGTGCGTGCCTCTTCCTATAGAATAAAATCATCTTCGGGCTGGGTTTTTGAGCAATAAGGACATGATCATGTCTAGACTGTGTTGAGCTTAAGAACACCCTCCTACAAGGAATTCTCACTGGAACATATAGTAGGCTGGAATTTTCAGTGGAAGGGCACAAATGTGTTCCACCCATGTCCAACTTGGAAACTTAGAACTTACAAATTATTTTTCCTGTTTTGTCCGGGATTTCACTCAAAGTTGCGTCGAGCCCATTATTCCTACACAAACAATAGAAATACCCAGAATAGCACCGCATATGCACAAAGTATGCTTGAGAACAAGAGAAAGGATGGATTTAGGATATGAAAACATTTATATAAAGTGCACTCATCAAATACCCCCACACTTGAATCGTTTCTGGTCCTCAAGCAATCACAAAAAGCTCAAGAAAAGAAGAGATGAATGTAATGCTTCTCATCTCAGGAAAGTGGTAAAATTTTTAAATGAAGAGGGAACAATGGGATTTAGTAAGAATGTAGATGCTCAACAATAACTATGCTCGATCTTCCAAAACCTAGTGCTAGTGTGTTTTAAAAACCTAAATTATGCTTCTCACTATCACAACCCTCCCCCACACATGAAAATTACATTGTCTTTAATGTAAAACTAGGATGCAACATGAAGAGAAAAAGGTAAGAGAGAGGGTCAAATGTTGGGCTTGGACGTAGATTGTGATGGTGACACTCACGATAGGTGTGCTATTCTCCAAATTCAAACATGGATAGTGATGATGTTGCTCTCAAAGTGTTTGTAACTCCAAACACCCAAACAATCCCAGGATACACTGAGGTACACAAGTGAAACATACATAAGAAAAATAGCAAAGCAACAAAAATATAATGGATAAGAAAGTGAACAAACCAAAATGTCAGTACAGCAAGGGACTCCCCTTGCGGACTGAACTACACAGTAAAGAAGGAAAGTAAACACAAATCACTAAAATAAAGCAGCATGAAAGTAAACGGTCATCACTAGAATATAAAAGAGACGCTCTCAGTTCTAGAATCATCGTCGGAGGGGATGGTAGAGGTGTCTGACCTCACCACATGTCTACAGTATCAACACCAACATGACGAGTATGGCATATAGGGGAGGTAGGCTCTATAGACAAATGCACCCCCCAAATGTTTAGTGATGCACACCACACTCCTTTGTAACCATCGAAACTCAGCTGACAAACAAAAGATCTGCTCAGGAAGTTAAGAAGGAGTGTGGGGTGGCGACTGTGATCGTTAGTGAGAAGAGATAGCCTGTTATGGAGGGGCTGGGGTAACTATGTCAGCAGCAGGTGGATCATCGGTCGTCTGACCCGGTACTTGGTCCCTCGGATGGTTTGAACTTTATGAACCATTCTCATCAAACGCAGCATCTTGAGGGACATAGGAGCCATGCCTCCTAACACTCTCATCTGGTCGGTTCCTTGAAAAACACCCAGATGGCAAACCAAATGGATAATATAATAACTGACAAAAAGTACGCCGATACGAGTGGATCTCCCATGGTGTGAAATGGATACGGTAACCTCATATCCTAAATGAATGTGGAAAACGTCTACCATGGTCAACAGAAAGTCAAAATCTCAAAGACTGATGAGGCTAGGACTGTCGCTGCACCAGTCAGGGTGTGACTGAGTAGAAAATGGATGTATTGCAAAGATGGAGATTGGAGTGCTATGGCCTTAATCCAAGGGGGGTAGCAAGTAGAACAGGAACTCAACCGTCGCCAGGCATCACTATGTTGCTCCCTGCCGGTCGGGATGTCAGCAAAGCATCATTCGCAGGGATGCGCATGAACTCTACATCATATAAGCTTAGATGGATGGAGAACTCAGTGAGGCTCATACGATGTAGCGCACCGAAAATGAAGAACTAAATGAAGTCGGTGCGGGGAAAAGCAATGGTGCTGCATGATAGCTTGAAAGTGGCTAATACCTCGAGCGCCATCCACTTATAGGTGTTATCAGTGATCTGAAATAGCTGTCGCCATGCCCCAGCACTAAGCAACCACTATACTTCGGCCTCCACACCCACATCTTGTAAAACATCCCGAATCTATCTCTCTCGATTTACCAAAATGTTGACGAGAGAGACATGCGTATCACTCTGAATGTGGCTGAGTATGGAATGTGGGTCTGTAATCTACTTCGGAGGATGAGTCATCAGTCCTAGGCCTCTTATAAGGTGTAGCAATAATGTCTTTCATTGGCACTGTTTGTAAAAAGCAAGTAAAACAACTCAGTTAAAAATAATAAAAATCAGGGTGGACATGATCCTGCTAGGGGCACAGTCACCGTGTTCAGAGTGATAGTAGGATTGTGCAGGAAGGTGTGTCCAGTGATAACACAATCATGCTAGTGGAATAACATGACCGTGTTAGCGACGATCATCATCCCCAAAAAAAGACTACGTCACTCGCACCACCGCCAATTCAAAGGTTAATGCTCACTGGAAACACAATACAACCATGACTGAACTCCAGACGCCGCAAATCACAAGTTTAAACCTCAAAATCTTGAAATACTTAAAAAACAATGGCTACTTACCATATTTGGAGAAAACATGAAGAAGAAGAAGCAACCAAAAAAGTGGCATCTCTAGGGAAACCGCAAAAGAGCGCACGATGCTTTATAAACCAAATAAGAAGGAGGAGAATCAAATGTTGTCAGAGAAGAGATGTGATTAAAGGGCATAGTCGTCAGGCGATAGGGTTAAAAAATGAAATGGCGGAACCCAAACGGTTGTGCCCGAACACGTACATGACAAGTGTGTGCTTGATCACGGGGATTAGGGCAGAGAAAACCAGGCTAAGCACGATCGTGTCCCCTAGTGTGCTTAACCCAGTGAAAATCTCATAAGGGTGATGGAAATTCAAAACAGACATGACACGATCACGTAAGATGAACGAAAAACATGCCGCTGTCCCTAACACACTTGTGCCCAGCCCGTGTTCATCCTGGAACTTTTAGAAATTGAAACCAGTAAAATTTAGTGGCACCATTAGGGGCGTGTTCTGCCCGTGTCGTGCTTGAAAATTTCCAGGACAATGGATCTTCTTCCCCTATGAACACTATGGCACAAGGTCTGAAGCAAAAAAAAGCCAACACAATCATAGAATCAAAGGAATACTGAGAAAATTATAAAAAAATGTAGATGAACGCACTATGATAATCAATGATCAGAAAACAAGATAAATAGACAAATGAGAGAAAAAAACAAATACTCAAACAACCAAAACTATCAAATGATTTGGGTTGCCTAAAAAAAATGCTTGTTTAATGTCATTAGCTCGATGCACCTGTTTTAAGGTTAAGGAGGTTCATGAAATCGGGGCCTCTCTTGGCCACATGTAACACAGTTGCAATAGTATGGTAATAACATGTTAATCAAATTGATCTCACAAAATGTCCAAGTAGTGGAATGTTCAGTGTTGTTTGGTGCTGCCGGTGAGGCGGGTGGCTTCTTCTTTCTAGATGTCACTTTCTTCCACTAGTTCTTTGCTCTGGAGTTTTGTTTCCTTAGTGGTTCCAGTGGTTCCATCTCTTTGTTGTCCACTAAGTCCAAATCTTGAGCTTCTTGTACTACCCCCTCAAGTCCTTCATCAACCATATGAGTATCTTACAACAATAGTGCAATTGCATCCTTCATGAATGTATCATGTACAAAATTAGAGACAAACTCATTACCATCATCAACAAAATAACATGTATCATTGAGGTCTATAGTATGTATCATCCAGTCACGAAGTCTAAAAGTGGTTTCTTCATCACCGACTCAAAGTGTCTTTCGGCCATCCTTGACAACAATAAGAGCATTGGAAGTTGTTAAGAATGGCCGCCTGATAAGTGCTTGTGTGATAAGAATGCGAAGTATTCTTTTCTATGTTGAGCATTATTTTTATCAGTTTTTAGCACTAATACTTGTGCATTTGTGTTACTTTCATGCATATAGGGTTGTGAAGGCGAATGTTAAAGAAACAAGCAATGTAGATTGAGGACACACTATTTGGAGGAAATCTTAAGAAGGATCAAACGCGACGACATAAGTCGGGTTCAGGATGCGAGAATGTGTGCCAACTTCTTTGTATTCAAGCTAGCACAATGATTTGGATGGGCACAAATGCAGTCACATTCGAATATCTAGATTTGTGCATTGATAGCAAGATATTCACCAATGAGGCCGTTTATTGAAGAAGCAAAATGATCTATAACGTAAACATGTGCCTGTTTACATTACCTCGATGAAAAGAAGGATTCGGGAGTGTTTCGGGCCGGTACCGTAGCAAAACACGATAGTAATTTAATGTAGCAGTTACTGTTCACAGCCGGCCGAGAAATTGAATTTCAGAGAATCCACATGGGCATGTGAAAATTACCCACGCCTGTGCGAAAAATGCACAGGGCGCCCATAAGGCTGTGTGGATGCCCGATTCCAGCCCTTTAAAAGCATATTTTCAGCCCTATTTCAGCATTTGTTCTCTATCTTTTCGCCAACTCTCAAGACGGTGGCGGCTAGGGTTTTGAGAAGTATTGGCAATGGTTTTGGAGAGGTTCTACGGCTTCGAAATCGATCCGGTGAGGTTATTAGGGAAGCTTTCATCGGCATTAATCCAGCGAGGTGTGCCCTAGGCCGGACAAGGGGACTATTTGAGGAGACGATCCCACTCCACAAGACCATCGACACAACTACCGAGGAGGGTTTTTTCTATGGATTACTTGCTTTTACAATCAATTTCATTGTTGATTGTAACTAGCTCCATGGAGAGCTAAACCCCCTACTGGGTACTTGGATTTGTGAACCCTAGAATGAATTTGTTTCATTAAACCATTTATTATGCTTTCCTTAAATAATGTTTTAATTGAGTTCCAATCTTGAATGTTTGATTGATTGAATGCTTCCTTAGAATGACACTAGGGTTGAGAGTTCACCTTGTTAACCCTTGTGAGTGATTGACACACCACCAGAGTTAGACAAAGCTAGATTAGAGAGAGTTGAGAGGGTAAGTCGAGAGATAGCGGAGCGTCCTTTTTCTCCTTCGACGTGATTTATCCTACCTCCATTTCCACTAGGGCGTGGACAGGCTGAGGGATGACCTTCCATTGGGGCTTAGTTGCAAAGGCAACGGAGTGAAGCGTTGAAGTGATTTTAGCACCTAGGGCTTTATTGTGACAAGGGACCTCTCACCTGGACCAAAGGGTTAGGTGTACATCTAGGAAGAGGGTTTATCACTTAGAATCCGTAGAACTCCATGCAATTCTATATAAGTACGAGGTGTTGGGATTGTTCAATTTCTACACCGGGACATTGAATAGAGTTGGTCATGGTTAACCTTAGATTTGGGACCGTGTAGTGAAGGATTTCCATGACTAATTAATGCATTAATTAGGAAGCATAATAGTTCGTATTACACTTGAAACATTAATCCTAGGGGAAGCATTGTCTGAGTACCCCACTTCTATCAATTGCTTGCCTCTCAATTTTATTGTGCCTCTTGTTCTTATTTCCTTTATCTCTTTTTATATAAATCTCATTCATCATACCATTTTTTAATTCTCATCATAGTTAGATAGCAATCGTTGTGTTTCTATTCACTATTCTCTATGGATATGATACCCCACTCACCTGGGTTATTACTTCGACAAACTCGTGCACTTGCGGGGGTCCTTGTCAAGTTTTTGGCATCGTTGCCGGGGAATAGGCATTTTAGAGACACTTTGCACTTTACTATTTCAGCTATTTATCATTTATTCTATTTCACACTTTCTTATTCTTCCATCATTCTCATTTGTTTTCTTTTGTCATGTCTTACTTTTTCTTTTAAGTAGTTTAAATGATGATTGATGAGCTCATTGCTCTGTATTCTAGAGTTGAAGCTCTGAGTGAACAAGTTGATAGAATTATTGCTTCACAACAATAGAGCATTCCTTGTTGCAACACGAATCATCCAATTGAAAAGGGCTACCCAAACTTCTTGTGGAATAGTGATGGACAATATTGCGAAGCATCTCAAGAGGAATGTCAAACGGGTGAGATACTCGGAGAGGATGCACTTCAGTTCCAAAGAGTATTAGCTAACTTTATTGAAGCATCCAAGTTCTACATCCAAAATATGGAGACCACACTAAGATGTCATGAAGCCTCCTATAAAAACCTTGAGCATCAATTAGGAGGGATACTTGACACACTCTCCGAAGAACAATAAGCATTTGAGCAAGCAATTCAAGTTGCTTATAAAGATGACATGGTAGTGATCGGCAATGAAGAAGTTGGGCAGAACGAGTATGATGTTATCGAGATTGATGGGATGCAAGAAGAACCTTTCATTCAATGTGAGGATTGTTTGAATGGACAGTATGCTTGTGAGCAAGAAATGATACAAGGAGGGTCGGTGAAGACAGATTGCTTTCAAGTTGAAATTGAAGAAGAAGTAAATCCTAAAGTAATGGAATGAGCACTCTTCTTTGTAATTGATCTACTCATAAATTGCAAGAAAGAGATATTGGGTTTGGAAGAAGATGTGGGTAGGAGATTGAAGCCATCCAATGACCCACGTGTGCTAAGAATGGACAATTCCCAACCCAAATTGTTTCCTTCGAGGCCAAAGGTAAGATGGTTGGACTCTCCAACAAATATTCTGCCCCGATAAGTAGATTTTTGGTTTAAGGGAAGTAGCTATGCAATGTTTAGTCGGGAGGAACACCCTCTTTTCAAGCCCCCATAAGGTAAGGAAGAGGTGCATCAAGTTAAGTGACGTAAAACAAGCGCTTCGTAGGAGGCAACCCAAGTTTTTAATGTTTTCTACTTTTTAGTTAGTATTTGCATGAATAAGGCTGTAAGTGTTGATGTCTTGATTCTTAGATGTTTTTTGCTGCGATTTTCTCACGGACATTGTTGTGTTATCATATTCCTAGTCATGTGTGGCAAAGATATTTGTCGTTTGAGCATGTTTTTCGTGTTTTCTCTGGTTAAAATTGCATTGTTAGGCAGACTCTGAGTGTATATCTGTGTTCAGGAATTTTTTGCAGAGCCTGAAAAGTTTTCTAAATGTCCAGAGAAAACACACGCCTGTGTGGAATTTCTGAATAACCGTGCGTTTCCGTGCAGAGCTCATCCAGATATGGCACAAGGGCATGGACTTGCCCATGTGATCGACCTTGTGATGGTCCACACTCGTGCAGAATTTCTGTACGGGCGTGTGTTTCCTTGCAGAGACTTTGAGATTGATAAGTGCTTGTGCAATAAGAATGCGAAATATTCTTTCCTTGTGTTGAGCATTACTTTTGTCGGGTTTTAACGCTAATATGGGTGTATTTATGTTACTTTACATGCAAGCAGGGTTGTGAGGCCGATTATGAGAGAAAGAATCCAATGTGGGTCGTAATGTACTAATTTGGAGAAAATCTTGCTAAGGTTCAAACGTGAAGACATAGGTCAGGTTCTAGATAAAGGAATGTGTGCCAACCTCCGCGCACTCGAGTTTGCACAACTATTTGGAGCGGCACAAGGGCAATCACATTCAAGTATTCCGACTTGTGCATATAGAACAAGATCTCTAACAACATGTCCATTATTAAAGAAGCAAGGTGATGCATGACGTAAATGTGTGCCCGTTTGCGTTACCTCGATGAAAGTATGGATTCGGGACTATTTCAGGCTGGTACTGTAGTAGGATATTATAGAAAATATTGTAGCAAAAATACAATAGCAGCACTGTTTATAGCCGGCCAAGAAAACAGCAAAATAGAGAATCCACACGGGTATGTGGAAATTCCACATGGCCGGGTGAAAAATCCACTGGGGCGCCCACATAGGCATGTGGATTCCCGATTCCAGCCCTTTAAAAGTCGATTTTAGCATTTTTTTCTCCATCTTTTCCCCAACTTGAGAGAGCGGTGGCTAGGGTTTTGAGAGGTATTGGGTAGGGATTTGGAGAGGTTCTACGGCTTCTATATCGCACGCCGTTTGGAAGGAGGTTAGTGGGAGAGCTTTCATCGGCACCGATCAGGCGAGGTGTATCCTAGGCCGGATAAAGGGACCCTTGTGATGAGTAGAGGACTCTCCACAAGACCATCACCACCACTAATGAGGGGGTTTTCTATGGATGCTTTGTTTTTACATTCGATTTCATTGATTGTATCTAGCTCCATGGAGAGCTAAACCCCTATTGGATACTTGGGTATTTGTGAACCATGGGATGTATTCGTTTCATTGAACCTCTTTATTATGCTTTAAAGTAATTGATGTTTATTTTGAGTTCCAATCTTGGAGATTTGATTGTATGAATACTTCCATAGAGTGACACTAGGGTTGAGAGTTCTTCTTGGTAACTCTTGTGAGTTGACACCATGAGAGTTAGACAAAGCTAGATTGGAGACGGTTGAGAGGGTGAGTCGAGAGGTAGTGGACCGTCCCCTTTCCCCTCCGGTGTGATCTATCCTAACTCCACGTTAAAAGAGTTCTTTGCGGCCATAGTAGAGTGAATGGGCTAAGGGATGACTTTCCGCTAGGGCTTAGTTGCGAGCACAACAGAGTGAAGCGCTGAAGTGATTTTAGCAACTAGGGCTTAATTGTGGCTAGGGATCTTTCACCTGGACCAAAAGGTTAGGTCCATACATAAGAATAGGGTTTATCACTTGGAATTCCTAGAGCTCATTGCAATTATATGCGAGTGCGAGGTTGAGAGGTTATTCAATCTCCCCTCCGGGATATGTATAGAGTTAGGCATGGTTGACCTTAGATTTGTGATCATGTAATTAAGGATTTCCATTACTCATTGTTACATCAATTACGAAGTATAATAGAGGGTTCTTGCACTTGAAACGATTCTTCTAGGCATATCAGTATCCATGTACCCCATCTTTATTGATTGCCTTACCTTCTCCTTTACTTGTGTCCTCTATCTTGTTGTTTTTATTTTCGTTATTTCATATTTTGGCACACTTATCACTATTCATCTTCCACATTTGTTAAAAAACAACTTAAGTGTCTTTATTCCCTACTCTCTGTGGATATGATACCCACTCATCTGGGATTATTACTTTGACACCCGTGCACTTGCGGTTTACACGCATATATGGACATGTCAAGTTTTTGGCACTGTTGCCGAGGAGTAGGCATTTGGAGATAGTTTACACTTTGTTTTCTTAGCTATTCATTTATTCTATTTCACATTTTCTTATTCTATCATCGTTCTCATTTCTTTTTCTTTCTTTTTGGTTGCAGCTCCAGGTTATGACCCGAAGGAACACCTCCATACTGACTGAAGGAGATCCCAAGCTTGAACATACACTGAGAAGAAAAGGGAAAGAACCTTTGCAAGAATAGTCTAATCTAGCTAATTTGGGAGTGGAAGATTCTGAAAACATCACAAAACAGAATGAGCAACAGTGGATATTATCCGATTATGCCAGACCTTCAATATTGGTTACACAATCGAGCATTATGCGTCCCCCAATTACAGCTCAGAACTTCGAGGTGAAGCTGGCATTCAACTACATGTTGCATCAATCCGCACAATTTAATGGTTTGGCCGATGAGGATCCGAACAATCATATAGAGAACTTTCTCGAGGTGTGTGATATGCTGAAGATAAACAGGGTGACGGATGATGCCATCAAGTTGAGAGCCTTCCCATTTTCCTTGAAAGGAAGAGCGAAGCAGTGGCTAAACTCATTACCTAGAGCCTCGATTACCACATGGGAGGAGATGGTAGAAGCTTTTCTTATCTGATATTTCCCTCCTGGAAAATCCGCAAATCTTAGGAATGAGATCTCGTCCTTTCTACAATTGGAATTGGAGTCTCTATTTGAGACATGGGAAATGTTCAAGGAGCTCCTGAGAAAGTGCCCGCAACAGGGATTCCTGGAGTGGATGATTGTTCAGACCTTTTACAATGGTCTGAATCAAAGTACAATACAACTCTTGGATGCGTCAGCAGGAGGTACCTTAGGTAGCAAGACCCCCGGTGAAGCTCGTCAATTAATTTAAAAAATGGGGTTAAACAGCTACCAGTGGAATGCTAGGGAGAAGAAAAAGGTGGCCGGTCTCCATGAGATAGATGTAGTAACCTCATTGGTAGCTCAAGTGGAATCATTAAGTAAGAAGTTAGACCTCCTAACTTCGAATAGAGTGGCGGCCATGACTACTTGCACCGGGTGTGGTGGAGGACATGCTCCCCTTGATTGCCCGATCTCTGTTTGTGATGCATCTTCGGTTGAGAATGTTGATTTTGTAGGTAATGCTATGAGGAATCAAGGAAACCCATACAACATCACCTACAATCCGGGTTGGAAGAGTCATCTCAATTTCTCGTGGAGCAACCAAGGTCCAAAAAAGGCCATAGGGCCACTAGGTTTCCAACAACAACAACAAGCCCCAAACATGAAAAACAGAGTTTCAGGTTTGGAGACCCCAATGAATGATTTCGAGAAAGCCATAACTAGATTTATGCAATCATCTGATACAAGGTTCTAATCAGTTGAGGCTACACTTCGCAACCACACCGCCTTTTTGCATATTCTTAAAAATCAAGTAGGGCAGATTGCGAAGTCCTTATCGGAAAGGCAACAATGAAGCTTTCCAACTAACACCGAGACCAACCCTAGAGAGTAAGTGAAGGTGATCACTTTGAGAAGTGGTCGTGAGATTGAGGGTAAGCTTCCGAGTGAGAAGTCCAATGAACACGCATCCGAGGTTATAGAGGTTGAGAAGGGAGCAAGCAAAGAGAAGGAGGTGGCACCCCCACCTTTGAAGCTAAGAATCCCTTATCCCACTAGATTGAAGAATGACCAAGGGGTTGAACAGTACAAGAAGTTCCTAAGTTTGTTCAAACAACTCCACATCAATATTCCTTTTGTTGAGGCATTGGCCCAAATGCCTAAGTATGCAAAATTCTTGAAAGACTTGTTGACCAACAAGAGGAAGTTAGAGGATAGTGCTTCAGTGATTTTAGAAGCATCATGCTCAGCGGTTTTGCAAAAGAACATGCCGAATGAGAAGAAAGACCCGGGAAGCTTTATCATTCCATGTAATATTGGCAATCTAGGTGAAGAAATGGCATTAGTGGACTCAGGGGACAGTATCAACGTCATACCATACACCTTACTTGGGTAAGCCTAGACCCACTTAGATGACTTTGCAATTCGCAGACCAAATGGTGAGACATCCGAGGGGTATCATCGAAGATGTGCTTGTCAAGGTGGACAAGTATATATTTCCTATAGAATTTGTGTTATAGACCTCGATGAGGATGCGGATGTACCCTTGATACTTGGAAGGCCATTTTTACGGACTTCCAAAGCCTTGATTAACATGGATGGCAGAGAACTAACTTTGAGAGTTGGAGATGACAAGCTGACATACCGCCTTGCTGAAGCCACTCGGCATTCTCTTGATTTTTATGATACTTTGTATTTTCTAGACATTACTGATGAGATTGTTGATGAATACATGCATGAAATGTTCTATCCGGATTCATACGAAGGTCTGTTCAACCAAGAGGAAGATAATGAAGAAATAATAATGCTTGGTTCGACAGAAGAAGTACCATCTACCCCGGGGATCTTGAAGAAGGTGCTCCGAAAGATGAAGAGGGCTAGGAGACGCCACCGGAAACGCTCCAAGTTGTTGGAGACGTGCGTGAACTGAAGAAGTTGGATGAACCATTGTTAGGTGGTCCCAAGCCCGATAATTCACCTTCTACCCTCAAGAGATTTTGCTCGTCGTGCTTCCAAGCCATGGGTAAGAGGGCAACTTTCATCTATGAACCCCCGTGAGGTAACACAAGGTACGTCAAGCTAAGTGACGTTAAACAAGCACTTCTTGGGAGGCAACCCAAGTGTTTACTGTTTTCGCAGTTTAGTAGTTTAGTGTGTGCATGAATAAAGTGTTGAGTGTTGGTGTCTTGATTTTTATATACTTGTGTTGCGATTTTATTATGGGTTTTGAATTGTCATCATGTGTTTTCACGTGGATTTGGCAAAGTTGGATTGTTTGAGCTATTTCTCATGTTTTTCACTAGTAAATTTGCATATTAGGGCAGGCTTTGATTGTGCAAATATGTTCAGAAATTTTATGCAAATCCTGCAGAATTTTCCAAGGCATCTAGTGAAAATGCACGGGCGTGAGGAATTTTCACAAGCCCGTGAATTTGCATTGCGAGCTCATCCAGAGAAGGCACAGGGGTGTGGACTCGCCCCTGTGAACGACCATGCGATTCTCGCACGCCCGTGGGTAATTTCAACACGGGCCGTGTGAATTCCTGCAGAGATTGGCAGCTTATCCCGAAAGCACACAGGGGCGTGGACTTGACCCTGTGGGCGACCTGTGAAAATCGCACGGGCGTGGGTAATTTCCGCACACCCGTGCGAATTTCTACAGGGAGCACTCTCCATCCATATAAGTCACAAGGGCGTGCGCTTTCCCTTGTGAGTTGGGCCTATGAATGTCCACGCCCGTGCGGAATTTCCTCACGGGCATGCGGAACACTTAATTTTCTTGGATGTCCAGAGATGCTACAAGGGCTGCGGCTGCCCCTGTGGGTCGGGCACACAGGCGTGGGTATTTTCCACACGCCCGTGTATTTGCATTTAGAGGCAATGAGTGCTTTCCTGAGAGCGCATAGGGGCGTGCATTTGCCCCTGTGAGGCTTTCTTGTGGAGACGCATGTGCGTGGGTAATTTCCGTACGCCCGTGTAAATGTACAGAACGGCAAGAAGTGCGAGTCCTTTTAAAAGGATTATCGTTTCTCTTCATCCTCATATCCTCAATTTGTCTGAGAGCACTCCTATATTGTTTCCCGACCTTGTATAGCCAATTTGGAAGGATTTTGCTTGGTTTTCCGGCCGTTTTCAAAGCTTTCTCATCACAACTCGACGGTAAGCACTGTCTTTGATTTCCTTCGCAAATTCATGATTTTGATAGATGAAATTAGTTAATAATGCTTCATTTCTTCAATTAGAATTGTTATTTATATTTAAGATGAAGGAGAAGCATTGTAATGGTGCATTTGTGGAGTTTGAGTCTTGGCCGTGTGTTTGTTCACGGCCCGTGGATCCACACTGGCTTGCGGAAATTCCGCACGACCGTGTGGATTTCTACAGCTATGCTTAATTAACTTGTTTGATCGATTTTCTTTTTAATTTTGCAGATTATGGCACCCAGGTCAAAGAAGCAAGCTCATAAGTGACCGCGAGAGTCATCTCCTGAGTTTGAGAGCATGAGATTCACTATCCCCGAGCATCAGGCTCGTTTTGAGCATCTATCGAGACTTCGGTTCGGACATACTCGGTTCTTGGACACGAGTATATTGAGAGATTTGTAGCAGGGGGATGATTTCGCTGATGAGGTCGAGGATCTCATTTCAGTGGGTGGTTGTAGGCAGTTATTGTCGATTAGAGAGCCAGCCATCCAGGAGCTTACACTAGAGGTTATGTCGTCATTCGAGTTCGACAAATCCAATGTGAGGTTCGACGACCTCGACGTAGTTCAGTTCAAAGCACTTGGACATCACTATAGTCTGAGTATCACTCTGTTTTCAGTTCGGCTCGGCTTCTACGAGGAGGCATTTACAGACACTGAGGAGTATTCTCAGTTACCGATAGATTATCCTGGAGCCTTAACCCCATAGAGAGCTTATAGAGCATTATGTGGTCAGGGCCAGTATGAGCAAGGGATGTCCAAGGCCACGTGTCTTTCCCAACCTGCGTATCAATATCTACATGCCATCATGAGCAGGTCTGTGAATGGCCGTGGTAATGGCACTGGCGTTCTGAGCCGGTAGGAGCTTATGTACTTGTATTCGATGATGCAGCACATACCGATCCATCCAGGGCACATCGTCACTGAGTACATTCAACATTAGTGCCAGTATGGCATATTGGGAGCAATCTTCTTGGGTCCATACACTACGAGATTAGCTCTGGCTATGGGTCTCTTGGCCGTGATTCATGGGGCCGAGAAGACGAGTATACCCGCGCCCCTGAGCCTGGAGATGATGAGATTGATGGGAATAGCCTGTAGGGTTCAGACGGGGGTTTATACTCTGGTTTTACCGGCCCCAGAGATAGCCGATGGGGAGGGTGATGATGCCGAGGCTTCTTAGCCTGCCCCCGAGCCTCAGTCAGCACCTATAGAGACCGAGGCATCTCTGGTGATAGAGGACCCACCCCCCGTGCGTATGTTTTCACTATCTCAAGCCCAAGATCGCTTTGAGAGGCTCGAGAGCGTTGTGGGGGTGATACAAACAGAGGTAGCAGAGGCCCGAGCGGAGATTGCCGATATTAGGGCTGCGCAGGCCGCACAGTATACGGAGTTCATGGCACGTTTCGACACATTATAGCAGATCTTAGAGCGAGACGTCGGCTCGCCATTTGTCCTGCGACCGAGGACTTATCAAGCCCCCTCGGCTTCTCCGCACCTCCATCCCCTATTCCAGCACCAGTTGACCCACCATGTACTTCATCACCAGCAGCAGCAGAGCCAGAGGATGACATCGACACTTGATTTTATTTTTCTCGTCTTTTACTTCCGCATTTTATTTTGGACTTGTACACTCAGAAAGAAACTCCCCTTCTGAGTTTATCTTTTATTTTGCTGTCTCAAGTTATATTCATTGCTTCATCTTTTATATACTCGAGTTGTTTTATTTTTATTGAGCTCTACTGAACCCCTTGTGTATGTGTGCAGATGGTCTTGTCATCATGGCAATTGAGGCTTTGTCATGGGCACAACCAAGGTGTTTCGACACTTGGCCGTGTGAGCTTCACAACCCCTTGGAACAACACTCCCAAGGACTTAGCTCCATCAAATGCAACACTAGGAGTCAGGGAAGTATTGTTTTGATTGCTTCTCCCACATCTGAATTTAATTGATTTACATTATGCATGAGCTTGCATGTGTACATTGGGGACAATGTACAACTTAAGTGTGGGGGCGTGGTGGGGGAGTTTCATAGTGCACGCATCTCTTTTATAGTAGTTTTGATTGATATACATGCTCACATAGGCAATGGCGGTTCACTTTAGTTGCATTGATTCAATTCTTGAGTTTAGGAGATTTTTTTACATTGAATGTTTTCATGCTGTAGTTTTTGCTTGAATTTCTAGGAATTTTTGCCCGATTGACACTTGTTGCACTACTCACTCTTTGAACTCTTTTGGAAACTCATGTTTGATCTACAAGGGACTAGTTATAGTTGTTTCTTGTGTTAATTCTGAAAAAAAAAATGAAAAGATGGAACCAAATAGTTTTATTGTTTATTTGTGTTTGTTGGGTGGAAAGAGCTACCACCTATGAAGTATGAAGCTACTCTCATAAGTCGGACACTAGTTACGCCCTAATGAGAGAAAGAGCTATCTCATAGGATGAGTGAAAGCTACCACTCTAGTAGAAAGAGTTACCACCTTGAAAGTGTGAAAACCACCTTAGCAGCAGCTTTGGAAAGGGCTACCTTAGAGGATGTGTGAAGCTACTACCACCTTTGAAATATTTTGTTACTTTTTATAGATAAATAAGTTCCTTGCACTTAGAGCATTGAGGAGTATACATTGGATTGTTTGGAGTGAGTGCACACACTTACACGATTTCGGGTTTGTCGTCCTTTTGGATTAATGTTTTTAGCTAGAGCATTGATTTTTTTCGCATTTAGTGTTGAAATTTTCCTTACTTGTAGAATGCACTCTTTGTATACTTTGGTGAACCTAAGGCCAAGCACTTCCAATGTTTCCTTCATCTATGCAGATAATGTTTTAATCTTTGCTTGAGGACAAGCAAAATCTTAAGTGTGGGGGACTTTGATAAGTGCGTTGTGCGATAAGAATGCGAAGCGTTCTTTCCTTGTGTTGAGCATTACTTTTCTTGGGTTTTAACGCTAATATGGGTGTATTTATGGTACTTTCATGCAGGCTGGGTTGTGAGGCCGATTATGAGAGAAAGAAGCCAATGTGGGTCATAATGTAATAATTTGGAGGAAATCTTGCTAAGGTTCAAATGCGAAGACATAAGTCGGGTTCTAGATGAAGGAATGTGTGCCAACCTGCTCGCACTCGAGTTAGCACAACTATTTGGAGGGGAACATGGGTAGTCACATTCAAGCATTCCGACTTGTGCATATAGAACAAGATCTCTACCAACATGTCCGTTATTAAAGAAGCAAGGCGATCCACGACGTAAATGTGTGCCCGTTTGCGTTACCTAGATGAAAGTATGGGTTCGAGAGTATTTCAGGTCGATACTGTAGAAGGGTATTGTAGAAACATTGTAGCAAAAATACTACAGCAGCACTATTTACAACCGACCGAGAAAACAACAAAACAGAGAATCCACACGACCGTGAGAAAAATCCACAGCTAGATTCCCGATTCCAATCCTTTAAAAGCCGATTTTAGCCTCGATTTTAGCTTTCCTTTTTCCATCTTTTCCCAAACTTGAGAGAGGTGGTGGCTAGGGTTTTGAGAGGCATTGGCTAGGGCTTTGGAGAGGTTCTTCGGCTCCAACATCGTGCCCCATTTCTAAGAAGGTTAGTGGGAGAGCTTTCGTCAGCACCGATCCGGCGAGATGTATCCTAGGACCGACAAAGGGACCCTTGCGACGAGTAGAGGACTCTCCACAAGACTATCGCCACGACTATCGAGGGGGTTTTTTATAGATGCTTTAATTTTACATTTGATTTCATTGATTGTATCTAGCTCCATGGAGAGCTAAACCCCTAGTGGGTACTGGGTATTTGTGAACCCTAGGATGTATTCATTTCATTGAACCTCTTTATTATGCTTTCAATTAATTGATGTTTATTGTGAGTTCCAATCTTAGAGACTTGATTGTATGAATACTAACCTAGAGTGACACTAGGATTGAGAGTTCTTCTTGGTAACTCTTGTGAGTGAGAGACACACCATGAGAGTTAGACAAAGCTAGATTAGAGAGTGTTGAGAGGGTGAGTCGAGAGGTAGCGGAGCGTCCCCTTTCCCTTTCGGTGTGATCTATCCTACCTCCACATTCCAAGAGTTCTTTGCGGCCATAGTAGAGTGATGGGGCTAAGGGATGACCTTTCGCTGGGGCTTAGTTGCAAGTGCAATGGAGTGAAGCGCTGAAGTGATTTTAGCACCTAGGGTTTAATTGTGGCTAGGGATCTTTCACCTAGGCCAAAGGGTTAGGTCTATACATAGAAATAGTGTTTATCTTCCACATTAGTTAAGAAACAACTTAAGTGTCTTTATTCACTAATTTCTGTGGATACGATACCCACTCATCTAGGATTATTACTTTGATACCCGTGCACGTGCGGTTTACACGCATATACGGACGTGTCAGATATTTTTCTCAAGAAAACACAGAGGTGTGGACTCGCCCTTGTGGATGATTCAGTCAACAAACGCACTAGCATGGGTAATTTCTGCACGCCCATGTGGTTCTTAGCAGAGAATTTCTTCTCCATCCCGAGAAGACACAGGGGCATGCGTCTACCCCTGTGAATTGCCCAATAAGGATCCACGTCCATGTGGAATTTACACGCATATACGGACGTGTCAGATATTTTTCTCAATAAAAAACAAAGGTGTGGACTCGCCCCTGTGGATGATTCAGTCAACAAACGCACTAGCGTGGGTAATTTCTGCACGCCCATGTGGTTCTTAGCAGAGAATTTCTCCTCCATCCCAAGAAGACATAGGGGCATGCGTCTACCCCTGTGAATTGCCCAATAAGGATCCACGTCCATGTGGAATTTCCACACAAGCGTATGGAACACTTAAAGAATTTTCTTGGTTGGACAGAGAAGCCACAGGGTGTGCGTCTGCCAATGTGGGTCGGGCGTACGGGCTTGGGAATTTCCCGCACGCTCGTGTGGATGCATTCTGAAGCATAGGGTATCATTCCAAGAAACCACAGGGGCGTGTGTCTGCTCTTGTGGGTCTCTCCTGTGGAGTCACACGGGCATGGGTAATTTTCACACGCTCATGTGGATGCATAGAACTCAAAAATGCTATTTTTTATCTTTATAAATTTATTTTGTCTTTTAATCTTTTCACTGCCAAACATTCTGTGAACGTATCCTTGCACTCTCCTGATCTCTCACCATCGTTTGACAATGTTGTTACTTGAGTTTTCCGGCTGGTTTCTATTCTATCATTATCATTTGGTCGGCAAGTTTCTCTTTCTTTTTTCTTCTGCCAATCTTCCTTTATTTTGCATCACCAGCATCATCTTCATCAGTAGTGGCAACAAATGCACCAGCAATTGACACCGATACTTGAGGCGTCTTTACCTTCTTTGTTTTTATTTTTTGTATTTTATTTTTGCATTTTATTTTGGACTTGTATACTTAGAAAGGATCTTCCTTCTGAGTTTATCTTTTATTGTTGTTTCGAGTTGTATTCATTTCTCTATCTTTTATATATTTGAGTTGTTTTTGTTTAATGAGCTTCACTGAATCCCCTTGTGTACGTGTGCAGATGGTCTTGTCATTATGGAAATTGTGAACCAGTAATGGACACGACCAAGGTGTTTTTGCACTTGGTCATGTGTGCTTCACAACCCATTGGAACATCACTCCCAAGGATTTAGCTCCATCAAGTGCAACACTAGGAGTCAGGGGAGTATTGTTTTGATTGCTTCTCCCACATATATTCTTGATTGATATACATTATTAGTGAGCTTGCATGGTACATTGGGGACAATGTACAACTTAAGTGTTGGGTGTGGGGGAGGGAGTTTCATAGTGCACATGTCTTTTATATTAGTTTTGATTGACATACATGCTCACATAGCCAATGGCGGTTCACCTTAGTTGCAATGATTGCATTCCTGAGTTTTAGGTGAATTTTTAACATTGAATGTTCTCATGCTCTAGTTTTTACTTGCATTTCTAGGAATTTTTGCCTGATTGAACAGTTGTTGCACTACTCGCTCAATAAACTCTTTTGGAAACTCAAGTTTGATGTTAAAGGGACTAGTTATAGTTGTTTTTTTGTTAATTATGAAAAAATAGAAAAAGGAAAAGAAAGAACAAAATAGTTTTATTGTTTAGTTGTGCTTGTTGGGTGGATAGAGCTACCACCTATGAAGTATGAAGCTACTCTCATAAGTCGGATACTACTTATGCCCTAATGAGAGAAAGAGCTATCTCATAGAATGAGTGAAAGCTACCACCCCGGTAGAAAGAGCTACCATCTTGAAAGTGTGAAAGCCAACTTAGCGGCCGCTTTGGAAAGGGCTACCTTAGAGTATATGTGAAGCTACTACAGTCTTTTTTTTAAAAAATTTTTGTTAGTTTGTGTAGATAAATAAGTCTCTTATACTTAGAACTTTGAGGAGTATACTTTGGGTTGACTTGAGTGAGTTAACACACACTTACACAATTTCGGTTTTATTGTCCTTTTTTATTCAAGTTTTTAGCTAGAGCATTGATTTTTCGTATTTAGTGTTGGAATTTCCCTTACTTGTAGTATGCTCTCTTTGCATGCTTTGGTAAACCTAAGGCCAAGCACTTCCAATATTTCCTTCGTCTATGCTTCAATGTAGCAAAATACTTTAGCAATTTATTGTAGCAGGTATTGTTCATAGCCTACCAAGAAATTGAATTTCTAAAAATCTACACGGGCGTCCGGAAATTACCCACGCCGTGCCCTTTAAAAACCGATTTTTAGCCCGATTTCAACATTCATTTCTCCATCTTTTCACCAACTTTCAAGAGGGCGGCGGCTAGGGTTTTGAGAGGTATTGGCAAGGGTTTTGGAGAGGTTCTATAGCTTCAACATCACGCTCCACCTGGAAGAAGTTTATTGGGGGAGCTTTTGTCGGCACCAATCCGGCAAAATGTGCCCTAGGCCGGACAAGGGAACCTTTGGAGGAGACGAGGCCGCTCCACAAGACCATCGACACGACTACCGAGGGGGTTTTTCTATGGATTACTTGCCTTTTACATTCAATTTTATTGTTGATTGTAACTAGCTCCATGGAGAGTTAAACCCCTAGTGGGTACTTGGATTTGTGAACCCTAGGGTGTATTTGTTTCATTAAACCTTTTATTATGCATTCCTTAATTGATGTTTTAATTGATTTCTAATCTTGAATGTTTGATTGATTGAATGCTTCCTTAGAGTGACACTAGGGTTGAGAGTTCACCTTGGTAACCCTTGTGAGTGAGTGACACACCACGAGAGTTAGACAAAGCTAGATTGGATAGTGTTGAGAGGATGAATCGAGAGGTAGCGGAGCGTCCCCTTTCCCCTTTGATGTGATTTATCTTATCTCCATTTCCTTGAGTTCTTTGCAGTCATAGTAGAGTAAACGGGCTAAGGGATGACCTTCCACTGGGTCTTAGTTGCAAAGGCAACAGAGTGAATCATTGAAGTGATTTTAGCACCTAGGGCTTAATTATGACTAGGGATCTCTCACCTAGACCAAAGAGTTAGGTCTACATCTAGAATGAGGGTTTATCACTTGGAATCCCTATAACTCCATGCAATTCTATACAAGTACGAGGTGTTGAGATTGTTCGATTTCTCCACCAGGATATTGTATACAGTTAGTCACGGTTTACCTTAGATTTGGGACCGTGTATTGAAGGATTTACATGACTAATTAATGCATTAATTAGGAAGTATAATAGTTGGTCTTGCACTTGAAACATTAATCCTAGGGGGAGCATTGTTCGAGTACCCCACTTCTATCGATTACCTTACCTCTATATTTTATTGTGCCCCTCGTTCTTATTTCTTTTATCTCATTTTATATAAATCTCAGGAGAAGTAAGGGTAGCAATTGAGCACAACATTAGAGCCGATCTTGAAGAGAAGGGAGTCTTATCTTCTTTCATTAGATCTGTAGTTGTTTTCTCCATGTTGTAACCATCCTTCATAGGCTAACCATCCATGGTGCCCAGGGATGTTGAACTTTGATGCTTTGCATGTTTTGAATGCTTTTTTCTAATGATCTATGCAGTTCTTTTGGTTTCTTGTGTTTAATAATGTGTTTGCATACCTTGATGTGTTTGATGTGCATAGATGCTTTGGTAAAACTTGGTTTATGGATGACCATAGTTGGGATTGCTTATTATGATTGCAAAACTTGATGTGTTTGAGATGTACAGCTACCCTAGTAAACCTTGGTGTATTTAAGAACCATAGATGCAACATTGATTTTGAGCACACGCAAGAAGCAAAGAACGTACCTGGTAGGGATTAGAGGTCAGTCAGCATACAATAGCTCATAGGAATCATCCTGGGGCATTGCTCATTTGTTGTTGAAATATTAATATCTACAATTCCACCTACTCTATCTGTGTGTCTCTCATCTAGTCTAGTTTCAGCCCTTATCTGTCATCCTTTCCTCCTTTAAGATCTAGTTACCAACCATTATTTACCTGTTAGAGATTAGAAGATCAATTAGTACTTTGAGTGCAGTCCCTGTGGTTCCATAACCCTACCCCTCACGGGGTACAACTTTAATACTTTTGCGCGACCTGTGCACTTGCGAATAACATATCAAGTTTTTGACGGTGTTGTCGGGGACTGGCCACTTTTAGGAACATTAGGATTTTAGTGATCTAGCCATTTATCTTTTTCTATATATATATATTTCTTTTTATTTTGTTTTTGTTTGATTACCTATTTTTTTTATTATTCATGACTTATTTCAGGAAGGTCAAACAATGGACAATTTGCGTGCAACCTTGGAAGATCCAGACTAGTTTTAAAAATTCCTTGAAACTTCTGCATTTTATGAGGCAACTCCACAGTGTCAAAGCAAAGTGAATTTGTGTGATGTGATATCATTAAAGGACTTGGAAGATCCATATGTGTTTCACAAATTCCTTAAAAATCTTACATTATATAAGCCACTTTATTAGATGTATTGCACAACCAGTGAAGAAGATGGGCTATTACTGTGGGAATTAGAAGATCGGTATTGGCCTTCTTGATGTAAGTAATAAGGTACATCAAGCTAGTGACGTTAAACAAGCGCTTCTTGGGAGGCAACCCAAGCTTTGGTTGTTTTTGCCCCTTTTGTTTCTTAAGTTTAGTGTAGTTGCTTGCTATGAGTTCTTGAATAATTTGGTGCTACTCTCACTTAATTTAGGGTTTGATCCTTGGTATTTTAGCTTCTATTCATTACATATTTGTTTTATAAACTATTGGAGTTAAATACCTTGGTTATGGAAGTTTTGTACAATTGAGAAAATATAGTTCTGAGGGATTTCCAGTATGGACAAGGGCTGCACACGAGCTTGTCAGGGGGCGTGGCACATTTTCCATTGTCCTTGCATGATCGTGTCCTATCTGTTTTGAATTATCATCGTTCTTCTGAAATTTTCAGTGGGGCAAACACGCTCTGGAACACGATCATATTCACACTGATTTCTTGCATTTGTGCATTAATTTTTTTTGTTTTAATGCTGGATATCTTACCGAGGTTGAGAGCCAGATCAACAATTCTTGAGCATCAGCAATCCTTCTTTTAGTAGTGTTCTTCTTTTATTTCTTATTTTTGTTTATTTCTCTTGTCCCATTTCTGCTTGTAAGATGTGTGCCATATAGAAATGAGGAACATACATGTTGAGCTCGGCCACATCACTCCCGACGTTCAGGAAAGTCCCTAAAACTTCTCCCCAGTTTTATTTGTCCTTGATTTATATCTTCATGCATGCATTTGTACATTGAGGGCAATGTTTGGTTTAAGTGTGGGGGAGGGTTTTACTATTGTATATATTGTGATGAGTTATGACTTAGGACGATCTATGATCTTATTGTGTGGAATTTCTAATTGTAAAGGGACACTAGTGTGTTAGTCTATTCTTTTTATTGAGCTTAATTATTTGTTTCACTCTTATCTTGAAAACCTCTTATTTTTGTCACCTTAGCCTAATTGTGGATCCACTTGTATTTAGGAGAGAACTATAGCTCCATGACCATGTTTGTTCTTTCTTTTAGTTTCTTCTTGTTAAAAAAAATAAAAACTGGAAAGTTGGATTCCTTGTAGGATGCCCTACCAGTTCTTTGTAAATACTATGTAAAAAGATGGTAGAAAGAGCTATCACCTTAGATGTGTGAAAGCCGCTCTTTAGTAGTTGAATTGTGGGCATTACAAGTGTACATTTGATGACCTACCGAGAGAAAGGGCTACCTCTAGGGTGTATGAAGCTACTACCCATTTAGTGTGAAATAAGGTCATTGTTAGCTCAGTTGATCCAACATTGCATGGGCCACATAAATTAGGGTAATCACACACACAATCGGGGTGTACAAGGTGAGAGTGAAACTTATTATTTTTTAAATCAGCTGAACACACACAAATAACTGTTTTCCTATTCCACTTTTGAAATTCCTATATTAGTAAGATCAGAGGTCATGCACTCATCTTCTTTCTTATGTGTTGATGTGCTTTGCTTGAGGACAAGCAAATGTTCAAGTGTGGGGGTATTTGATGAGTGCATTTCATATATACATTTCCATGCCCTTTTCATGTATTTATCATGTCTTCAAGCATTTATTTATTGTGATTCGGTGCTACTTTGGGTATTATAGTGTATTTGTGGAGGAAAATAGGTCTCTATGCAAAAGGGCAGATTCTGCGTAATTACAGTGCGAAAAGATGAGAATCTATAGTGCTCTCAAGCCTGACATAGTCTCGACATGACCGTGCGCGTTCCACTAATTATTCCAGGCGATTTGTGAAGATGAGTACTGTAGTAAAATCATTGTAGCTGAGCACTGTAACATTCACTGTAGCAAATCCTTTTAGCACAAGTCTGGAGAAGGGACACGATCTGTGTGCTCCTAGCACGATCGTGTCGAGCCTGACACCTTTGTGTCACTGGGTGTGTCAGGCCTGAAATTCACTTTTTGGTGATTCTGGTTTTCAGTGATTTTTAGGGGAGTGACACCCCCGTGTCCATGGTGTTTGGTGCTTGAGAATTTGCTTTAAAGTTAGATCTAGGGCATTCTTTTGGGCATCTTCTCTTCATCTTTTCTCCTTCTTCTTGTCGGTGCCTACCATGGTCTTCCCCTTCACATTTCTGGGACCGGACTGAGCTTTGGTGCTAGAGCGCGAGTAGTGAAGGCACAAGAGAAGTGGGGCTAGCAATAGAGCTCAACATTGGAGGTGATATTGAAGAGAAGGAAGTCTTATCTTCTTTCTTAAGATCTGTAATTTTTTCTCCATGTTGCACCCATCCCTCTGGGGCTAACTGTCCATGGTAGCCGGGATGTTGAACTTTGATGCTTTGTATGTTTTGAATGCTTTCTTCTAATGATCTATAGAGTTCTTTTTGTTTCTTGTGTTTAATGACGTGTTTGCATAACTTGATGTGTTTGATGTGTACAGATGCTTTGGTAAAACTTAGTGTATGGATGACCATAGTTATTATTGCTTATTGTGATTGCAAAACTTGATGTGTTTGAGATGAACAGTTACCCAAGCAGACCTTGATGTATTTGAGAACCATAGATGCAACATTGCTTTTGAGCACACACAAGAACCATAGAATGTACCTGGTAGGAATTAGAGGTCAGTCCGCATACGATAGCTCATAGAATCATCCTGGGCATTTCTCTCTTGTTGTTGAAATATTAGATTCTACTATTCCGCTTGCTCTATCTTTGCGTCTCTCATCTAGTCTAGTTTTAGCCCTTATCTGTCATCATTCCCTCCTTTAAGTTCTAGTTAGCAACCATTATTTACCAGTTAGAGATTAGAAGATCAACTAGTATTTTGTGTCCAGTCCCTATGGTTCGAGATCAATTAGTACTTTGGAACGGAACCAAGTACTAGAGTAGCTCCCTAAACCTCGGGGGCATGCACTAAAGCAGCAACGGCAGGATCATGCCCTAAACTAGCCTCTTGCCTAGGTGGTGATGGAGATGAGGGCGGGGCTGGATCTCCTTGCCTTCCACCTCTCCGAACCCTTGGTGTAGCAACAATAGGGGATGTGACTCTCCCACAGCAAGTGCATGAACATTGTGCTGAAATTTTACTAAAGGAAAGTATAAGACAACTTTTAGAAACAACTCCTACATGTAACATTTCTATATGCAAACTCAATTGGGATCCACTAGGTCTAAGGATAAAGAATTCAACTTCTGACCAAATCATGGAACTGACGCTAGAACCAGATTATACAGCCTAATTCTGATACCATTAAAGTATGTCATGCCCCATCTCGCCGGTCCCACATGTGACATACCACCATGACAACCCAGGGGAGGTCTAACACATACCTCAACCTTAGATCACCGTATGGCTTACCTGTTCCATGTATAAAACCACTTTAACAACAAGAAATAGTTTAATAGTATACCATACACAATTATTCCTACACATGCTCATCCATTTAATACAAGATATGACTCATAGATAATCATGATAGGGAGTTTATAATGATAATAATAAAAACAACTCAAAGTAGAAGGTATACTTCTCATACAGAATATGATCTGACTATCATACCTTAGTATCTCAATTAAAGAAATATGCAATAGGGTTTGACAACACATAGTGGATCCCTGATAATACATGCCAAGGAATAAGCAACATACACAATTCAAAATGTTAAGACAGACACAACTCTTGCCAAGCAATTCACGCCTCCACCCTTTATGCTGTACTATCACCTGGGAGGAAGAAAGAGGGGGTGAGTTACTAGGTTACTCAGTGAGGGGTTAAACATGGGACTATGGCTCATGCATGATCAATTGAAAGTAAAATGCTTTAAACATGTTACGATTCTTGATAAAAACAAAAATAATCTAAAGAACAAATATAACATAAGATTATAGGCTTTCTTAATAAAATGCAAAATGAAATCCATTGGAAATTAACGAGAAATCCATACAATTATGGAATCCAATTTCACACATTCTTTTCGATAGCTTCAAATGTCAAAAGGCTTAGAAATAAATAAATCAACAAATTACAATGATCAATAGTATTCAAATTGGCCTCGAAAACCTTCATCGCTAACCGTGGCCTTAGTTTTCCACGCAACCACTAAACAGGTTGGCCCGTGAAAACCATCCACTTCTTACTGTAGTAAGTACTGAAGCTCAGCTCCCATGTCACCATCAAAACACTTGAATAACAATCCAGCCCGTAGGCTCAATATGTACATCAACATGATAACATTATTCCCATTTAAGAGATCACAAGTGTTCACAATTTCAAATCTCACTACAAGAGTGAATAGCTTGGATATAACGTTTGCCCTAAAATCCTTTTTATCAAGAACATCATACAAAAGTATCTTTTTGAAAAATATACTTCAAGGATTTCATCATCACAACAAAAAATCATCTTAATTCCGTATGCCTTTTTCTTCATCGTAACAAGAGCATCAAATCTCTTAAAAATGCATAATTTGAAATATATATTTCAAAACATAGGGTTTCAAAACCATGAGAATATATATATATATATACTTTGCAAATATCCATGCAATAAGCCAAATCACAAATCACCATGATTTCTAAACTCCATATAAAACTTTTAAAGAGGTTTAGCAATAAGGAGTTTATCACTCAAAGGCAAGCAACTTAAACATTAGAAAAACATGCATGATTTATAGTCCACGATTTAATAAATCCCACTGACAAACTTGGCGAGCTAGAAACCTCGGGTGTTACTTCTCCACTGGCTCTTTCCCTTTACTTGAAGTTTCACCTCCTAGAAGCAATTAAACAAACCAAACAAATGACAAAACATCATCAACAACTTGATCTATTGAAATAAAGCAAATGCTCAAAATGGAAAATGATAGTTTCTAGGGTTTTCTAAACTCTCTCACTAGAAGATCTACCAAGAATAGATCGCTCACAACCATCAAACCAAAAAGGAAAGAAAGAAAACAAACTTTGGTTTGGTGCTACAGTAAATCCGAAATTACGGGAGAAGATGGTTCAAGGATTTCTCTATATCAAGTCAAACAAATCAACACAAATACTCCTCTCAAGCTATAGCATCAAAGAAGAAGAAAAGAAACAAGAATCAAGCTTTCCCTTTGGTTCACAACCAAACCCTAGTTATACTCATTCAAGGAACAAAGAAGAAACAAGAAATGATGGAAGCTTACCTTGACTCAAGAGATAATCAAACTCTTTGGTCCAAGAACAAGGCCAAGAATACCTCCAAAATCAGCACATAAACCCTAAGAATGGCGGAGGAAGAGAGGAGTGAAGGGGAAAGTTTTGAGAAAAGATGGGTGAAGAAACGGCTCAAAAGGGGCTTTAAAGAAACATCTGCATGACTTTACCATTGGGACATGGTATGGATACGATCATGTTAGAGCTGACACGGTACTATAGCAAAATTACTATAGCAGTTGACACGGTCTGAGTGCGCCTAACACGGTTGTATAAGGGCTAAATTCAAAATTTAAATGCTCGGATTCACCTGAGAAAATCAGGAGGACCTACACGGGTTGAACATGACCGTGCGCACCCTCAAACACTCAGCAAGATGCCCCAAACCAAAGAAAATGAGAAAACAACTAAAGTGACCAAGATAACAAGTAGCAAGCAAGGGAAAAATAGACCAAAATACCACATGAGCCCTATTTTTCAATACCTGTATCCTATGTTTTCGAGAAACAAAACATAGGGTTTCATTTCAAAACCTAATTTTACGTTTTCTTTTTGCAATATCTCCTATTTTTCAATCAAACCCCCAATCTTATGTCTTCCATTTGAATGCCTCCTATTCAAAAATAGGAGATATTAAAAAAAATATATAGGATTAAGATGAGGTTTTGATTGGACATGTCCATTATTTCTCAGTTTTTAATCAAAACCATAATCCTATATTTTCGTAGAGTAATTTCTCCTATTTTTCAATCCAAACAGGAGACATTCCGAAAATAAAATATAGGATTAAAATGAGGGTTTTGATTGGAAATGTCCATTATTTCTCGGTTTTTAATCAAAACTCTGATCCTTTGTTTTCTTTTCTATATATATCATATTTTTCAATCAAAACCCTAATCCTATGTTTTCTTTTAGTAATGTCTCCTATCTTTTAATCAAAAACTTAATCCTATGTTTTCTTTTCTTAATTTCTCCTATTTTTGAATCAAAATACTAATCCAAAAAGAAAACATACAATTAGCGGTTTTGATTAAAAACAAGGTGGCATTCCAAAATGAAAACATAGGATTATCATTTTTTTGAAAAAAATAGGAGACATTAGTATAAGAAAACATAATATTGTGGTTTTGTTTAAAAAAATATAGGACAGTTTGAAAAGAAAACAAAAGATTAGAGTTTTGATTGAAAAATAGGAGACAGTACTATAAGAAAACATAGGATTAGGGCTTTGATTAAAAACTCAAAAAAATAGGAGATTTCCAATCAAAACCATAATTATATTCCTATGTTTTCTTTTCGAAATGTCTTCTATTTTTAAATCAAAACCCTAATCATATGTTTTCTTTTGGGACTGCCTCCTATTTTTTAATTTGAATCAAAGCCTAATCCGATGTTTTCTTTTCCAAAGGTCTCCTATCTTTCAATCAAATCCCAAATCCTATCTTTCAAAACCTGAATCCTATGTTTTCCAAAAAAGAAATTAGGATCAGGGTTTTGATTAAAAAGTATGAGACACTATGAAAAGAAACATAAGATTAAGGTTTTGATTCAAAAATAGGAGGAATTAAGAAAAAAAACAAAGGATTAGGATATTTATTCAAAAATAGGAGGCCTTAAGAAAAAAAACATAGTATTAGACATTTCGAAAAGAAAACATAGGATTAGGATTTTGATTGAAATATATGAGTTATTTCAAAAATAAATTATAGGATTTGGGTTTTGATTCAAAAAGATGAGACATTGCTATAAGAAAAACATAGGATTAGGGTTTTTAAAAACTAAAAAAAAAGTGGCATTTCCAAAAGAAAACATATTAAACAATAGCAGATATTTCCAAAAGAAAACATAAGATTAGGGTTATGTCTAAAAAATATGAGGCATTCCAAAAAGGGAAAAAAAGATTAGGGTTTTGGTTCAAAAACAGGACACATTCCGAAAAAAAAACATAGGATTATGGTTTCAATTCAAAATGGCACACATTGCATAAAGAAAAGAGAGGATTAGGTTATTGATTGAAAAATAGTAGACAATCCAAAAAGAAAACATAAGTTAGGGTTTTGATTCAAAATTGATAAATAGCAATCATTAAGATAAGAAAACATAGGATTCAGATTTGGATTGAAAGATAAGAGACATTGCAAAAGAAAACATATTATTAGTCTTTTGATTGAAAAATTTGAAACGTTTGCGAAAGAAAACATATGATTATTTTTTTATTAAAAAAAACAGGCATTTTGAAAATAAAACATAGGATGTTTTCTTTTCGTAACATCGCATATTATTAAAAAAAGCAGACATTTTGAAAATAAAACATAGGATTAGGTGTTTGATTAAAAAATAGCAGGCATTCTAAAAATAAAACGTAGAATTGGAACATTTCTTAATCAAACAATAATCAAAACTAGACTAATTTTTAATCAAAACCCTAATCATTTGTTTTCTCTTTGGAATATATCATTTTTTGAATCAAAACCATAATCGTATCTTTTGTTTTTGGAATCTATGCTAATTCTAAATCAAAACCCAAATCTGATGTTTTCTTTTCGTAACGTCGCATATTTTTCAATAAAAACCCTAATCCTACGTTTTCTTTTTGGAATGCCTCCTATTTTTTCTTTTCGGAATATCTCCTGTTTATCAGTTTTGAATGCAAAACCTTAACCTATGTATTCTTATAGTAATGTTTCCTATTTTTCATTGTGAAATAGTAAATGTTTTCTTAATGTCTCCTATTTATTAGTAATGTTATGTTTTCTTTTCAGAATGTCAATTATTTTTGAATCAAAACTTTATTCCTATCTTTTGATTTATAAATGTCAACTATTTTTTTTTATTTTTAATCAAAACCGAAAAATAGGGGTCATTTTTTTATTTAAATATAGTATTTTTATTCAAATATAGTAGGATTCCAAAACAAAACATAGGATTAGGGTTTTGATTAAGAACTAATAAAAAGAAGATATTAAGAAAAAAAATGTTATTTAGTTTTTGTTTGCAAAATAGGAGACATTTCAAAAAGAAAGCATAGGATTAGTGTTTTGATTCAAATATAGTAGGCATTCCAAAAAAAAATATAGGATTACTGTTTTGATTAAAATATAGCAGACATTTCCAAAAAAAACATAGAATTACAGTTTTGATTCAAAAATAGCAAACATTCCCAATTGAAAACATAGGATAAAGTTTTGATTAAAAAATATAAGACATTATGAAAGGGAAGCATAAAATTAGTGTTTTGATTAAAAAATAATAGACATTACTAAAAGAAACCATAGATTTAGGGGTTTTATTAAAAAGTAGGAGACAGTACCAAAAGAAAACATAAGATTAGGGTTTTAAAAAATAAGATTAGGGTTTTGGTTCAAATAAATGCGACATTTCGAAAAGAAAACAAAAGATTTGGGTCTTAATAGAAGGACTGGATTAATATTGATTTCTTTTATAAATTTCTCCTTTTTAAAAAAATATGAGACATTTTGAAACCTTTCATAATATCTAATATTTTTAAATAACATATACAAAAGAAAACATAAAATTGCGGTTTTCATTGAAATATAGTTGACATCGCCAAAATAAAACAGAGGTTCGGGTTTTAATTGAAAATAGTAGATATTCTAAAAAAACATAGGTTAGTGTTTCGATTCAAAACTAATAAACAAGAGACATTAAGAAAAGATGTGTGTTTGATTCAAAACTGATAAACAAGAGACATTAAGAAAAAAAATCATAGGATTCCGATTTTGATTAAAAGATGAAGACATTCCACAAGACAACATAGGATTATGGTTTTGATTGAAAAATATGAGACATTCTGAGGAAAAGATATATGATTATTGTTTTGATTAAAAAATAGCAGACATTTCCAAAAGAAAAGTAGGATTAGGGTTTTGATTCAATAATAGCAGGCATTCCTAAATGAAACATAGGATTAGGACATTTCCAAATGATAACCCTAATCAAAACGCTACTATTTTTGAATCAAAAACCTAATCCTTTGTTTTGTTTTTAGAATGTCTCATTTTTTTTAGCAAACGCCAAATCCTATCTTTAGTTTTGCCAAATCTTATATTTTGTTTTGGTAGTCTCGGCTAATTTTTAATCAAAACCTTGATCTAATGTTTTCTTTTCGAAATGTTTCATATTTTTTTCAACCAAAACCCTAATTATTATATTTTTCTTTTTTGAAATGTCTCCTATGTTTTCTTTTCCGAATGTCTCCTATTTATCAGTTTTGAATTAAAACCCTCACCTATGTTATCTTATTGTAATCTCTCATATTTTTCATTCCGAAATAATCAGATTGTCTTCTTAATGTCTCATATTTATCAGTAATGTTATGTTTTCTTTTATGATTTTCTACTATTTTCTAATCAAAACCCTAATCCTAATAGGAGCCATTCTTATATTAGAATGAAAACCCTAATCCTATCTTTTGTTTTGGAAAGTACACTATTTTTCGGTTTTTAACCAAAACCAAAAAATAGGGTACATTTTTTATTCAAATATAGTAATGTTTTATTCAAATATAGTATGCATTATGAAAAGAAAATATAGGATTAGGGTTTTGATTGAAAAATTAGGAGACATTACAATAAGAAAACAAATGATTAGGGGTTTAATAAAAAAAGAAAACTAATAAATAGGAGCCATTAAGAAAAGAAAACATAGGATTTGAGGTTTGTTTGCAAAATAAGTGACATTCCAAAATGAAAACATAGGATTAGGGTTTTGATTCAAATATAGTAGGCATTCCTTAAAGGAAAACATAGGTTTAATGTTTTGATTGAAAAATAGCAGATATTTTGAAACGAAAACATAGGATTAGGGTTTTTATTGAAAAATAGTTAATAATACTATAAGAAAACATAGGATTAGGTTTTTCATTCAAAACAAACAAATAGTGGACATTTCCAAAAGAAAACATAGGATTAGGGTTTTGATTCAAAAATAGCAGACATTCCCAAAAGAAAATATTTGATTATGGTTTTGATTAAAAAATAGGTGACATTCTTAAAAGAAATCATAGAAATGGTGTTTTGATTGAAAAATAGGAGACATTACCAAAGTAAAAAATAGAATTCGGGTTTTGATTCAAAAATAGAAGTCATTACCAAAATAAAACATAAGATTTGGGTTTTGAACAAAACATAGGAAACATTACTATAAGAAAATATAGGATTAGAGTTTGATTAAATAATAGTAGCCATTCTAAAAGAAAACATAGGATTAGTGTTTTGATTGACAAATATGAGACATTTAGAAATGAAAACATAGGATTATTTTTAATTCAAAATTAGTAGATATTCGAAAAAATAAACATAAGATTAGGATTTTGATTAAAAAACAGTAGCCATTCTAACAAAAAAAACATTAGGATTAGTGATATGTGCTTGTATATTAGTAATACGAAGTATTTTTTTCTTACGATGAGTATTACTTTTCTCAGATTTTATCGCTAACTAATACATGTGTATTTGTGTTCTTTTGTGAATGTATGGTTGTAGAGAGAGTTATAGAAGAAAGAAGCGAAAGTAGATTGCGAGTGCACTTGGTTGATGAAATGTTGGAGTGAACAAACGTGAAAATACAAGTTATGCTCAAAGACATGTGAGTGTGTGCCAACCTCCGTTATGTTCAAGGAAATATGCAAATTGGAGGGGCACAAAGGCTGTCACACTCATGTGTTCTGACTTGTACAAAGCTAGCAAGATTGTTATCAAATGTGCTTTTATTTGAAGATACAACGTGATCTACAGCATGGGCGTGTGCCCGTTTATGTTGCCTCGATGAAAAGTGTAGATTAGGGAGTATTTTGGCGGAGTACTGCAGAGAGGTACCGCAGCAAAGAACTATAGTAGTTATTGTTCACAAGCCGCTGAAAGACAAATTTCTACATATTTACACGGGCGTGTGGAAATTCCACATGCCCGTGTGGATGTCCCATTTCACCCATATTTAAGTCGCGATTTCAGCCTTGTTTAAGAATCTTTCTTTCCATCTTTTGACTATCTTTTCTCCATCTTTTGAGGCGCCCACTGCTATAGTTTGGAGAGGCTTTGGCTAGGTATTTTGAGGTGTTTACGGCCTTTGACATCTCGTTTCCTTCGAAAACTAGTTATTAGGGGAGCTTTTGTAGAGACCGATCCGGCGAAGTGTGCCCTTGGCTTGATGAGGGAACCTTTGGAGAAAACGCGGCCACTCCACAAGACCATCGATATGAACACCAAGGGTGTTTTCTCATGGATTGCATATTTATACTTTTCCATTTCATTATTGATTGTATTTTACTCCACGGAGAGGTAAACCCCTAGTGGGTACTTGGACTTGTAAACCCTAGGATAATGTTGTTTCTTTGACCTTTTATTATGCTTTCTTTAATTTGATGTTTTAATTGAGTTCCAAATCTTGAATGCTTGTTGAGTTGATTTTCCCTTAGAGTGACACTAGAGTTGAGAATCCATGTTGGTAATCCTTGTGGATGAGCGACACACCATGAGAGTTAGACAATGCTAGTTTGGAGAGGGTCAAGAGGGTCAGTTGTCAGGTTGCAGTGCGTCCCCTTTCCCCTCCGGTGTGATTTATCCTACCTCCACATTCTAAGAGTTCTTTGTAGTCATAATAAAGTGTAGTGCTAAGAGACGAACTCCGCTGGGGCATAGTTGCGCATGCGACAGAGTGAAGCATTGATGAAATCCTTAGTATCTGGGGCTTAATTGTGAATAGGGGTCTTTCGCCTGGATCAAAGGGTTAGATCTATTTTAGGGAATAGATTTTATCACTTCGAATTCCTAGAGCCTAAAGCAACCTAACATAGTGTGAGGTAACGAGACTGAGAGATTTCTCCAACGGGCATAGTGTAGGGTTAGTCACGGTTGACCTTAAGTTTTGGGACCGTGTGTTTAAGGATCTCCATGGCTCATTATACATTAGTTAGGAAGCATAATGATTAGTCTTGCACTTGAAACAATAGTCCTACGGTGAGCAATGTCCAGGTGCCCCATTTATCGTTGATTTGCCTCTCCTATCTTTTATTTGTGCATCCTTCTTCTTTTCTTATTTCTATTTGCATTAATTCTTGTTTACAACACTATTAATTCATCCTCGTCCTAGTTAAATAGCAATCTTTGTGTTTCTAATCGCTATTCCTTGTGGATTCGACTACCCACTCACCGGAGTATTATTACTTTGACAAACCCGTGCACTTGCGTGTACACACGCAAAAGCGCGTTGTCAAGTTTTTTGCGCCGTTGCCTAGGGAATAGGGGTTTTAGAAACACTTTCCACTTTGCTATTTTAGCTATTCATCACTCGCTCCATTTCATATCTTATTATTCTTCCATCGTTCTGATTTGTTTTCCTTTCTTTGGTCGTAGCTCCAGGTTATGACCCAGAGAAACACTTCGACATTGGTTGAATGAAACTCGGACATTGAATGAAGAATTCATAGAAGGAGGAAAGAACCTATACAAGAACAGTCTAATCAAGTTGAGATAGAAGGTGAAGGGTCAGATAATATGGTAGAGCAGAATGAGTAGCAGAGCACACTCTCAGATTATGCTAGACTCATAGTTCTTGGCACACAATCTTGCATTGTGCGCCCACCGATTTAGCTTAGGATTTTGAGCTCAAGCCAGAATTCATCAAAATGTTACAGTAGTCGGCACAGTTTAATGGTTTGGCCGATGAGTATCCAAACAATCACATAGACAACTTCTTGGAAGTGTGCGATATGCTAAAGATCATTGGTATTACGGATGAAGCTATCAAGTTGAGGGTCGTCCCATTTTCCTTAAAAGGGAGAGCAAAGCAATTGATGCATTCATTACCTAGAGCATCGATCACTACATGGGAGGAGATGGTAGAAGCCTTTCTTACCCGATATTTCCATCTCGAAAAATCCATGAAGCTTAGGAATGAAATATCCGCTTTTGTGCAAACAAAATTGGAGTCTCTATTTGAGACACTGGATAGGTTCAAGGAGCTCCTACGGAAATGTCCTCAACATGGGTTCCCTGAGTGGATGATCATTCAAAGCTTTCTATAATGGGATGAATTCAAGCACAAGATAGTTACTTGATGCTGCAGCAAAACGTACCTTAGGGAAAAAGACCTCGGAAGAAGCCCAGCTTCTCATTGAAGAAATGGCTATGAATGGTTATTAGTGGAACACAAGAGAAAGAAAGAAAGTAGCCAAACTTTATGAGATTGACGCAGTTACTTCATTAGCAGCCCAAGTGGAGTTATTGAGCAAGAAGTTAGACACTCTAACTTCTAATAAAATGACGGCCATGACTAGTTACGTAGGGTGTGGGGAAGGACATGCTCCATCTGGTTGCCCGATTTCTATTGGTTTTACATCCTCGGTAGAACAAGTGGATTTTGTGGGTAATGCAATGAGAAACTAAGGCAATCCATACAGCAACACTACAATTCGGGTTGGAGGAGCCATCCGAATTTTTCATGGAATAATAAAGCGCAACAGAAGACAATGGCACCATCCAGTTTCCAACAACAACAACAAGTCCAAATATGGAGAACCGAGTTTCAGGGTTGGAAAACCAGATGACCAATCTAGAGAAGGCTTTAACCAAGTTCATTTAATCATCGGATACAAGATTTCAATCGGTTGAAGCCACACTTCATAACCACTCCGCGTTATTTTCAGAATTTAGAGAATCAAGTGGGGCAAATTGCAAATTCATTATCAGAGAGACCTCAAGGAAGCTTGCCTAGTAACACCGAAACTAATCCGATAGAACATGTGATGACGATCACTTTGAGAAAGTGGTCGTGAGGTTGAGGGTAGGCTTCCATGTGAGAAGATCAATGTTGAAGCACCCGAGATCTTGGAGGTTGAGGAAAGAACCAACAAAGCGGAAGGAGGTGTCACCCCCACCTTACAACCCAACAATTCCTTAACCTTCAAGATTTAAGAATGACCAAAATGATGAGTAATATAAGAAGTTCTTGGGTCTATTCAAGCAGTTGCACATCAATATCCCATTTGTGGAGGCATTGTCTCAAATGCCTCGCAATGCAAAGTTTCTCAAGGACCTCTTTAACCAACAAGAGGAAGTTGAAGGAGAGTAGATCTATGATTCTAGATGCTTCATGTTCGGCGGTGTTATAAAAGAATATGCTGAACAAGAAGAAGGACTCTAGAAGCTTCATCATTCCATGCAACATTGGTAATTTAGGTGAAGAGAAAGCATTGGCGGATTCAGGGGCTAACATCAATGTCATGCCTTATACATTCTTCCAAAAGTTAGGCTTGGGAGAGCCTAGGCTCACTCGGATGACATTACAATTGGCGGACCAAACGGTTAGACATCCAAGGGGAATCATCGAAGAAGTACTTATGAAGGTTGACAAGTACATATTTCCTGTGCACTTTGTAGTGTTGAATATTGATGAGGATGTCAATGTCCTGCTAATACTTGGGAGGCCCTTCTTGTGCACTTCCAAGGCTCTTATCGACATGGATGGTAGGGAGTTGACTTTAGGAGTTGGGGATGACAAGCTTACTTACCGCCTCGCTGAAGCCATGCAACATTCTCTAGTCTTTGATGATACTCTTTACTTTCTTAACATGACCGATGAACTAATAGATGAATATGTGTAGGAAAATGATGAATCCGGACTAATATGAAGGGGTGATTGACCAAGAAGTGGAGAATGAAGAAAGTCTTAATGCTTGGTCTAGAGGACAAGGTACAACCTACCCCGGGGATCATGAAGAAGATGCTTCTGAAGATGAAGCGTGCAAGGAGACATCACAAGAAATGCCCCAAGGTTAGTGGGGATGTGGAAGAACGGAGTAAGGGTGACGAACCCTTGTGCGGTAACAAACTTGATAACTCTCTCTTTACCTTCAAAAAAACTATGTTCATCATGCTTTCAAGTCATGGGTAAGGGGGGAAATCTTCATCTATGAGCCCTGGTGTGGTAAGGCTAGGTACGTCAAGCTAAGTGACATTAAACAAGCGCTTCTAGGGAGTCAACCCAAGACTTTACTATTTTTTCTAGGCTTTAGTTTAATATTTGCATGAATAAGTGCTTGAGTGTTGGTGTCTTGATACTTACATGCAATTGCTGTGTTTCTTTGTGGATTGTTGATATTTTTATTTGCTGAATTATGATTGGCGAAGTTTGGTGGTCATTTGGGCTTGTTTTTCATTATTCTGTGGTCAATTTTGTATAGTATAGGCAGGCTCTGATGCGTATAAACTTGCAGAAAAATTTTCTGCAGTCTATAAATATTTTCTAAGTCATCCAGAGAAGACACATGGCCATGTGGAATTTTCACACAGGTGTGTGTCTCCGTTCAGAGCTCATACCGAGAGGATAAAGGGGCATGTGTCTGTCCTTATGAACGACCTTGTGATGATGATATCATTTTGCTTGTTTTCAAGTTTACTTTTATGCGTGAGCAGTGCTATTATGGGTATATTTGTTATATGTGCAGGAATAGGGGGTTCGATGTAATTTCGAGTGCAATCGGGAAGAAAACAAGAAAATATTCAAAAACAAGGTCAGGTACTTAAGCTGGACATGGCCTGGACACGCTTGTGTTATGGCCACTGAATATCTCAACCTAGTTTTGATCAAGGAAGAAATCTATGTGAAAGGGTGCTTCCAAGATTGTCACGGTTAGGACACGATCGTGTCCATGCTACTAAAAAACCCAGGCCAAAGGCAATTTTATTGAAGAATAGGCGACACGCGCTGGGTGCTCCTGACAAGCTTGTGTCACATCATTACACGGTTAAGACACGACCGTGTCCCTTCTACTGAATCTTCCAAGTGGAGGCATTCCATGTCACTCAGTTCTCCCCCGACATGACACTTTCTGGACACGCTCATGTGCAGACCGTGTCTAGCCCGAATCCTCTCTTTTTAACTCCAATTTTTAGGGTTTCCTTTCCATCTTTGTTCGGGGATCTTCTTCTCCACAGGGAGGACATTGATGAGAGCGAAGATGAAGCTTATCCACACCTTCTAAGGCATCAAGGAACAAGACAGAGGCACAAGGGAAGTAGTGCTAGAACACAGAGCTCAATATTGGACCCAAATCTCGAAGAGAAGGGAGTCATATCTTCTTTCTTTAGATCTAGTGTTATCTCCATGTTGTACCCACCCATAAGGGGCTAGCAGGCCACGATGCCCAAGGGTGGGAACTTTGTCACTTTGTATGCCCAAGGATTACAGTTTTGATTCAAAAATAGCAGACGTTCTGAAAAGTAGATAAAGTATTTGCTTTTTAATTGAAAAATATGAGACATTCCGAAAAGAAAACATAGGTTAGGATTTTGATTCAAAAGTGATAAATAAGAGACATTAAGAAAACAAAACATAGGATTTGTGTTTCAATTGAGAGATAGGAGACATTCCGAAAACAAAATATAGGATTATGGTTTAGATTCATGTATAGTAGGCATTCCGTAAATAAAACATAGGATAAGTGTTTGATTCAAAAAATGAAAAATTGGACACATTACCATACGAAAACATGAGATTAGGGTTTTGATTCAAAACTAGTACACATTCCCAAATAAAAATATTGAATTAGGGTTTTGACTCAAAAATAACTGCTATTCTGAAAAGAAAACATATGTTTAGGGTTTTGATTGAAGAATATGAGACATTTCAAAAAGAAACATAGGATTAGGGTTTTGATTGAAAACTATGATACATTACAATAAGGAAAGATAGGATTAGGGTTTTGAATAAAGACCAAAAATTAGTAGACATTCACAAAAGAAAAAAGAGGATTAGGGTTTTGATTAAAAAATAGCAGCCACTCTGGAAAGACAACATAGGTTATGATTTTGATTAAAATATGAGACATTAAAAATTAGGATGGATTCCAAAAAAAAACTTAAGATTAGAGTTTTGCTTAAAAAATAGGAGACATTTTGAAAAGAAAACATAGGATTAGGTTTTGATTGAAAATATGTGACATTCCAAAAATAAAACATAGGATTAGTGTTTTGATTCGAAACTGATAAATATCTGACATTAAGAAAAGAAAATATAGGAATAAGATTTTGTTTGAAAATTATGAGACATTTAAGAAAACAAGATATACGATTAAGGTTTTGATTGAAAGATAGGAGACATTATGAAAAGAAAACATAAGATTAGGATTTTGATTCAAAAATAAGGGTCATTCCGAAAATAAACCATAGCATTATGTTTTCTATTGAAAAATATGACACATTATAAAAAGAAAACATAGGATTATTATTTTGATTTAAAACAGTAGACATTCCCAAAAGAAAACATAAGATTATGGGTTTCATTAAAAAATAGGAGGAATATAAAAAAACTTAGGATTAGTGGTTTGGTTAAAAAATATGGTACACTACGGAAAGAAAAAATACGATTATTGTTTTGAATAAAAAATATTTGACATTCTCAAAAGAAAACATAAGATTAGGATTTTGATTCAGAAATATGAGGTATTCCTAAAAAAACATAAGACTATGATTTTTATTCAAAAATAGGAGGCATTACGAAAAGAAAATATAGGATTGATTAAAAATCAGGGGAGATTCCTCAAATAAAAGATATGAGACATTACTCTAAGAAATCATCAGATTAGGGTTTTGATTAAAAATATAGGTTAGTCTTTCATTCTTGTATTATTATTGTTATATTTAATTAATAAAATCATAAAAATACACCATGTAGCAAGAAAAAGGGGAAGGGTGCAACACTAGGACTTCGGAGGAGGTCACCAATTATAATACTACTTTCGTGAAAGCTAGCTTAACTTAAAAGTTCTAATGGGATTCAGTGCTTTAGTGTTGGCATGATTGCACCCAATAGAAGTTTAAAAAAATTTAACATTTCTAAAGAAAAAAGAACATAAGATTATAGGTTTGATTAAAAAATAGCAGGCATTCTGAAAAAAAAAACATAGCATTAGAGTTTTGATTGAAAAATTTGAGACATTACTAAATTTTATGTTCTCTTTTGCAAAACAAACCCAAATACTATGTTTTCTTATATTAATGTCTCCTATTTTTGAAAAATAAGAGACACTGTAAGAAAATATAGGATTAGGGTTTTAATTCAGAAATAATAGACATTCCTAAAAGAAAAGAAAGGATTTTGGTATTGATTGAAACATAGGTGATATTTCAAAAAGAAAACAAAGGATTAGTGTTTTGATTCAAAACTGAAAAATATGACACATTCCGGAAAGAAAATAAAGGATTAGGGTTTTGATTAAAAGATAGTAGATATTCTAAAAATAAATCATAGGATTAGGGGTTTGATTCAAATATAGTGCGCATTCTGAATAGAAAAAAAAGGATTATGGATTTGATTGAAAAATAGGATTCATTACTATATGAAAAATAGGATTAGGGTTGGAATGAAAAATAGGAGACACTACTATAAGAAAACATTGGATTAGGATTTTGATTCAAAAAAAGTAGACATTCCAAAATGAAAATGTACTATTAGTGTTTTGATTTGAAAATATGAGAGATTTCTAAAAGAAAACATTGGATTAGGGTTTTCATTGATACTACAAGAAATACAGGAAAAGACAACGGAAATATTGCTACGGATTTGTTCTCTTGCTATTGGAAAACATTGGCGACAGAATTAGCGTCGGATTACCGACAGAATAAAACTTTAGAAGTTCAACTTTTTTTAATTATATTACCAATGGAATTGTATAATATAGCAACAAAATTTTGATAAATAGCAACGGAAACATAGCAACAAAATAAGTCGGTTGCTTTTCTATAGCTAGAGCTTACACACCCTAATTTTCCTCCAAATTTCTATTGCTAATAAATTACTACCGATCCGTTCCGTCGCTATTTGTAAGCATTGGCAACAGAATCACCATCAGATTCCTGATGGAATAAAACTTCAGAAGTTCAACTTGTTTTTATTACATTACCGATGGAATTGTAAAATATAGCGACTGATTTTAGATTAATAGAACAAGTGGAGTTGTGGATCTGATCAAGTGGATTGGTGTTTGGTGTTTAAAATGATTGTAATTTATTTGTTCTTCTTCTATCTATACAAAGAAATGGAGCATTATAAAGAAGCTGGTGCATTTACCCACAAAAAAAATAAATATATTAATTAATCTAGTATTTTGGTTTTTATGAGTAAAGGCTATATAATGCAATCATGGTGTTTCTCTCAGTTTTTATTAGTAAAGGCTATATAATGCAATAAAGTTAGTATGATTATTTAAATAAATCTATTTTCTCATCTATAGGAGCACGGGCTCACTAAAGACATCTTTTCTATTTTTTTTGTGTGTGTGAAGATTTTGAAATCCATTTTCACAAAATCGTAATTACTTGAACAATTTGGTAAGTTGAAAATGCCTTCATTTTGTTGGATTTATTTATTTATGTATTTATTTATTTATTTATTTTTATAAGTAAAGTAAATTCATACCCATAATAATCATAATATATAGGTTTATATGCTTTCAACATGCATGATGCCAAGAATAAAACAAATCTCACGTTAGCCCTAGCTAATACTTTGACTATTATTTTAGATAAAAAGCAAAATTATCTTATTAAGATTTTTTGTCTATAAGTTATAATAGACTATAATTTAAATAACAGAAAAAAAGGAGTAATGCTTGATTATAATTCAATTTAATTGGTTAATCAAGAAATTAAATTATGATTAGCATTAAAATAATTATGGTTCATGAATTTAAACAATTTTCAATAGATTTTATTTTTATTTAAAATTAGATAAGCCTTACCTTAGTGAAATTGTAACACAAATTTATCTATTTATGTGAGAACAGATTGTTTACTTGGTAGCTTTGTTAGACTTGAAACATGTACAGGGATCGATCTTGGATGTATTGTCGTAAGGATGGGGCACCATTTATCAATGATTAATTTGTTAAGGGAGTTGACGAATTTATTTCCTTTGCATATTCTTAAACTGCTACTGTAAGTGGGAATTCAATAAAGTGTCCTTATCACCGTTGTGAAAACAACATGTTTCAAATTGCCGACATGGTCCGTAAACAACTCTACAATAATGGTTTTATGATTGGCTATACAACTTGGACTTCTAATGGAGTTTATGAAATTGGACAATCCTCTAGATATGGAGATGAACATATTCACACAATGCCTGAAATAGAAGCCCCAAATCCATATGCTCAAATGATGATGGATTTCATTTCCCCAACTTTTAATATTCCTCCTTATCAAGATATGGAATCAAGTTTCATGGAAGAAGAACCAAACCACAAGACAACCACATTCTATTCTTTATTGAATGATGCAGAAAAACCCTTATATGAAGGTTGTGCCAAGTGCTTAAAGCTATCAGCTTTAGCACAACTACTAAATTTAAAATCTGATTTTAACATGAGTGATGCATGTTTTGATCGTCTTATGGTGATGATTAAGAATATGCTACCACAAGATGAATGCTTGCCTGATAACTTCTATAAAACAAAGCAGAAGATGAAAATTCTAGCTATGGGCTATGAGAAGATAGATGTTTGTCTAAACAATTGCATGTTGTTTTACAAAGAGAGTGCTAAACTTGACAATTGTGCTATGTGTGGGCATCCATGGTATAAGATTAGATAGTTGGGGAAATCAAAAAAAGGGGAAATAAAAGCAAATTCCTTCCAAGATTTTACGCTATTTGCGACTTACACCGAGACATCAGAGGCTTTACATGTCTGCGAAAGATTGCTAAAAACATGATATGGCATACGACTAATAAAAGCACGGATGTAGTTCTCAGGTATCCAGTTGATGGAGAGGCATGCTATCACTTTAAGCAAATATACCCATCTTTTGCACAAGAACCCCGCAATGTGAGACTTGGGTTATGTGCAGATGGTTTTAGTCCTTTTGGATCTGCAGCAAAACCATATTCTATTTGGCCGGTAGTGCTTGTTGTTTACAATTCGCCACCTTGGATGTACATGAATCCATCATATCTATTTCTTAATGTGGTTATTCTAGGTAAAAATAAGCCCAGGCCAAAACATTGATGTGTTCTTGTGGCCTTTGATAGATGAATTGAAACAATTATGGAATGATGGTATCCTAACGTATGATGCTTTTAAGAAACAAAATTTCACAATGAGAGCATCATTATTATGGAAATTAATGATTTCTCGCCTTATGGCATGTTGTCTGGTTGGAGTACTCACAGAACTTTATTATGCGCTTATTGCATGGGCCATATTAAGTCCTCAAATTTGTTCATGGGAGGCAGCCATGCTTTTTTGATTGTCATCACCAATTTTTATGATGAGATCATCCTTTTAGAAAGCAAAAATATAACTTTTCAAAAAGATTTGAGTGTGACTATCCAATTCCTCAATTATTAGGTGAAGAAATATTGACATATTTGAATTGTTTTCTGCATATTTCATGTGGTACTGAATACAATGAAGAGAAGCTTAGGGGGTTCAGAGAAAGTCAAAATTAGATGAAGAAAAGTATATTTTGAGAGTTACCTTATTGACACACAAATGTTATACACCATAATTTAGATGTGATGCATATTGAAAGAAATGTCTTTGAGAATATGTTCAATATGATGATGGATATAAAGAGCAAAACAAAAGACAACATAAAAGCTCTTAAGGACTTGGCGGTATATTGCACTAGCAAAGAACTGGAATTGGTAGAAACTAATGGTTGTGTTTACATCCCATAAGCCTCGTACATTTTGAGCAAAGAAGATAGGAAACATGTTTGCACATGGGTGAAATAGTTAAAACTTCCTGATGGTTTTGCATCAAATATATCTCAGTGTGTAAATGAAGTTGAATGCATGTTTTATGGGTTGAAAAGTCATGACTATTATGTTTTCATGCAACGTTGATGCCAATTATCACAAGTGATATGTTGCCAACTTTGTATATGATGCAATCACTGAACTGTCACATTTTTTAAGGGATTTATGCTCGACTGAACTACATACAGTGCATGTGGATAAATTGGAAGTTACTATTGTTGAAACAATATGCACACTAGAAAAAGTTCTTTAATTTTATGATGTTTTGGTTTTTGCCTCATTTAAAGAAAAAGGTGAAAAATCAAGCATGTGTGGAAGGATCTATATGCGAGGATATATCATTCAAGAAATTTCATCATTTTGTTCGATGTATTTTGAATCTACTATGGAAACAAGATTAAATCGTGTACCTCGCAATGACGATGGTGGAGATGTAGAAAATCTGTAGGACGACTTTCAATTTTCTCTGGTCCTGTTTGACTTTTTGGGCCAATGAATAATGCTAGATTTGTAGAAGAAAAAGAACATTATGCTGCAGAGCTATATGTACTTATGAATTGTGAGGAGGTATATCCATATATGGAGTAACTATTATTTTGTAACTAGTATTTATGGCGCAAAATACAAATTTAAACTCAATCAGTATCACTAGCTTTATTTTCTTACAAATAGGATGTTTGATGAATTGACAAAAAAAAAAGAATGTGTGAATATATCTTACGAAGACCTAGAGAAATTGCGAGATACAAGATTTCAAAAATGGGTTAGATAATTTATAAGTTTTGTTTAGACATATGGCTATATTACTAGTGAATGTGTATATTTGTGACACATTATTGACCTATGTCTTACACTTTTAGGTGGCTAAACATAAAGATGAAATTGATCCTCGTGTTGTTGAAATGTCGTATGGTCCTGGATGAATTGCTCAATGTTACAAAGGTTGTTTTATAAATGGTTTCAAGTTTCACACCCAAGACTATTGGAATAACTGCAATACAAAAAATACTAGAGTTTGCGTGAAAGGAAGTTCTTACAATGATCATGAGAAAGATTTTTATGGTGTCTTGGAGGATATTATCCAACTAGAGTATTTTGGTGTTGGAAACAAAGTTATACTTTTTAAATGTCATTGGTTTGACATGGAAAAAGGGGTTAACCTCATGATGGTCTTGTTGAAAATAAACACAAATCAACATTTCTTAGTAATGAACCATTTGATTTAGTTGATTAAGCTCACCAAGTTTGTTATATTTCTTATCTCTCTCATAAGAGAGATCGCCGTGATTGGTGGGTTGTTTTCAAAACAAAAGCAAATAGGTACATTTTATGTTTCTACAAGGAAGACTCATGAAGAAAGTACAGCTGATTTAGTTGATGACATATATCAGAAGATGAAATATACATTTCTACATATGTTACTCCTTTAGAGGAACTTGAAAACCCGATTATCCTTGCTAATGGTATATTTTGAGGAGATAAATTCATTTGTTGAAGAACAACAACAAGCTAAAGATGAAGTCAATAAAGATAAAGATGAAGATGAAGATGAAGATGAAGATGAAAATAGCGATGAAGACGAGGATGATGAAAACAATGTGAATGATGGAGATGATGGAGATGAAAATGAAATTGATGAAGAAAATGATTTTCATTACTCTGATGATAATTAAGAGTTTTTAATATAGTTTTGATTGAAAAATAGGAGACAATATGAAAACAAAACATAGGAATGTAATTTTGATTCAAATATAGTTGGCATTCCAAAAGTAAAACATAGGAATAGGGTTTTGATTAAAAATAAGAGACATTAAAAAATTGCCGACACTCCCAAAAGAAAACATAAGATTAGTGTTTTTGACTCAAAAATAGGAGACATTTCGAAAAAAAAATATATTATTAGGGTTTTCATACAAAAATAGGCGGCATTACTAAAAGAAAACATATGATTAGTTTTTTGATCCAAATATAGAAAGCATTCCCAAAAGAAAACATAGGATTAGATTTTTGACATCAAAATATGAGACATTACTTTAAACAAACATAGGATTAGGGTTTTGAAAGAAAAATAGGAGACATTACTATAAGAAAACATAAGATTAGGTTTTTGATTAAAAAATAATAGAAATTCCGAAAACAAAACATTGAATTAGAATTTTGATTGAAAATATGAGACATTTAAAAAAGCATAGGATTATTGTTTTGATTCAAAAATAGCAGAAATTCCAAAATGAAAGCATAAGATTATGGTTTTGATTAAAAAATATGAGACATTACAAAAAGAAAACATATGATTATTATTTTTATTCAAAAAATAGTAGACATTCTTAAAAGAAAACAAAGGATTACGGTTTTGGTTCAAAGATAGCGACATTCAAAAACGAAAACAAAGGATTTGGGTTTTGATTCAAAAATAGAAGACATTGCAAGAAGAAAACATAAGATTAGGGTTTTGATCCAAAATTGATAAATAGGAGTCATTAAGAAAAGAAAACATAATATTCTGGGTTTTTTTGCAAAATAGTAGACATTGCCAAAAGAAAACATAGGATTAGGGCTTTTACTCAAAAATAGCACCCATTAAGAAAAGAAAACATAGGATTCATTCATTAAAGGATAGGAGACATTTAGGCATTCCTAATAGAAAACATAGGAATAGGGTTTTAATTAAAAAAATAGGAGACATTACTATAAGAAAACATAGGATTAGGGTTTTGATTTAAATATAGAAGCCATTAAAAAAACATAAGATTCGGTTTTCGATTGAAAAATATTACACATTTCCAATATATAACATAGGATTAGGTTTTTGATTAAAAAATATGAGGCTTACGAAAACAAAACATAAGATTAGGGTTTTGGTTAAAACATAGTACTCATTAAGAAAAGAAAACATAGGATTCGGGATTTCATTGAAAGATAGGAGACATTAGGAAAAGAAAACATAGGATTAGAGTTTTGATTTAAAATTAGTGGATAATACTAAATCCTATTTTTTTAATCAAAACATAAGATTATGGTTTTGATTAAAAAAATTTGGCATTCGCAAAAAAATGTGAGATTAGTGTTTTGATTGAAAAATATGAGACATTCCAAAAAGAGAACATACGATAAGGGTTTCGATTCTAATCTGAAAAATTGGAGACATTCAAAAAATAAAACATACGATTAAAGATTTGATTAAAAAATATGAGACATTACGAATAAAAAACATTGGATTAGGGTTTTGATTGAAAAATAAGAAAATAGGAGTCATTCCAAAAGTAAGACATAGGATTGGGGTTTTGATTCAAACCCAAAATATAGCTGACATTATGAAAAGAAAACATAAAATTAGGGTTTTGATTCAAAAAGCTGACATTCTAAAAAGAAAACATATGATTAGAGTTTTTATTAAAAACATTTAAAAAATTAGACATTCTAAAAAGAACATATATGATTAGAATTTTGATTTAAAACCAAAAATAGGAGACATTCCGAAAAGAAACATAGGGTTTGGGTTTTGATTCAAAACTAGGAGACATTCCAAGAAGAAATAATAGGATTAGGCTTATGATTGAAAAAAGAAATTGAGGTGACAGTCCATAAAGAAAACATAGGATTAGGGATTTAGTTGAAAAATAGCCGACATGTAAAAATCATATGATTATTGTTTAGATTAAAAATAGGAGATATTTTGAGAAGACAGAAAAGGATCATGATTTTTACTCAAAAGTAAAAAATAGGAGACATTCTAAAAAAAACATAGGATTAGGGTTCGATTAAAAAATAGGAGACATTCTAGAAGGAAAACATAGAAATAGAATTTTGATTGAAAAATAGGGGACATTCCGAAAAGATTAGGATTTTGATTGAAAACCGATAAATAGAGTCATTAAGGAAAACAAAGAATTAGTGTTTTGATTGAAAAATAGGAGACATTATGAAAAAAACATAGGATTGGGGTTTTAATTAAAAAATAAGAGACATTCTGAAAAGAAAACATAGGATTACGATTTTCATTGAAAAATATAAGACATTACTATAAGAAAACAAAGGATTAGTTTTTTTATTAAAAACCAAAAAAATAGTGGACATTTTAAAAAAACACAGGAATTGAGCTTTGATCAAAAGTAGTAGACATTACGAAAAGAAAATGGAGAATTAGTTTTTTGATTCAAAAATAGCAGGCATTCCGACAAGAAAAGAAAGGAATATTTTTTTGATTCAATAATAGGAGCCATTCCTAATAGATAACATAGGATTAGGGTTTTGGTAGAAAAATCGGGGATGTTACTATTAGAAAACATAGGGTAGAGTTTTGATTAAAAAATAGTGGACGTTACGAAAAGAAAACATTGGATTAGGGCTTTGATTGAAAATTATGAGACAATTGTTAAAAAAACATAGGATTAAGGTTTTGATTGAAAGATAGGAGACATTCCGAAAAGAAACATAAGGTTGGTATTAAAAAACATTAAAAAAAAAAAAACATAGAATTAGGGTTTTGATTAAAAAAATAGAACACATTACTATAAGAAAAATATAGGATTAACGTTTTGATGAAAAAATAGCGGACAATAGAAAAAGAAAACATAAGGTTGGGGTTTTGATTAAAAGATAGGAGATATTCAAACAAAAATTTAGGATTAGGGTTTTGATAAAAAAAATATGAGACATTACGGAAACAAAATATACGATTATTGTTTAATTCAAAAATCGAAGACATTTTCAAAAGAAAACATATGAATAGGATTATGATTGAAAAATATGAGACATTTCTATAATGGGAAACCAAAAAATAGGGAAAATTTTTTATTCAAATTTAGTTGGCATTCCAAAAAAAATATAGGATTAAGGTTTTGATTAAAAACTGATAAAAAGGAGAAATTAATAAAAGAAAAAATAGGATTCAAGTTTTGTTTGCAAAATAGGATACGTTCCTAAAAGAAAATATAGGATTATTGTTTTGATTCAAATATAGTAGGCATTCCAAAAAGAAAACATAGGATTAGGGTTTTGATTCAAAACTAGTCGACATTTTGAAATGAAAACATAGGATTTGGGCTTTGATTGAAAAATAGGAGACATTACTATGAGAAAAAAATATCATTATTGTTTTCATTAAAAATAAAAAAATAGAGGGAATTTTTAAAATAAACCATAGGATTAGGATTTTGATTAAAAAATAACAGACATTCCCAAAAGAAAACATATGATAAGGGTTTAGATTAAAAAATTGGAGACATTCCAAAAAAAAAAAATATAGAATTAGTGTTTTCATTGAAAAATAGGGGACATTACCAAATGAAAACATAGGATGAGTGTCTTGATTCAAAAATAGCTAACGTTACCAAAAGAAACATAGGATTAGGGTTTTCAAAGATAGGATTAGGGTTTTAATAAAAAAAATGAGACATTTTGAAAAGAAAACATAGGATTCGTGTTTTGATTTAAAACCAAAAAATAAGAGGCATTCTGAAAAAAAAACATAGGATTAGTGCTTTGATTCAAAACTAAAAGACATTCTGAGAAGAAATAATAAAATTACATTTTTGATTGAAAACCGAAACTTAGGCGACATTGCGAAGAGAAAGCATAGGATTTGGGTTTTAGTTAAAACATAATAGATATATCGAAAAAGAAAAACATATGATTAGAGTTTATACTAAAAATATTTGACATTCCAAATAGATAACAAAAGATTAGGGTTTTCATTCAAAATTAAAAAATAGGAGACATTCCCAAAAAAAACATAGGATTAGGTTTCGTTTTAAAAATAGGAGACATTCTGAAAGGAAAAACATAGGATTAGGGTTTTTTTATAAATATGAGACATTCAAAAATAAACCGTAAGATTTGGGTTTTGATTAAAACTGATAAATATGAGACATTCCGAAAAGAAAAAATAGAATTATTGTTTTGATTAAAAAAATAAGAGAGTTTCCGAAAAGAAAACATAGGATTAGGGTTTTTATTAAAAAATAGGAGACATTAAAAAAACATAAGATTAGGGTTTTGATTGAAAGATATGAGACATTACTATGAGAAAACACAAGATTAGGGTTTTTATTAAAAACTGGAAAACAATATATTAGAGTTTTTACTCAAAAATAGCAGATATTCACAAAAGAAAATACCGGATTAGAGTTTTGATTCAAAAATAGCAAATATTTCAAAAAGAAAAGAGTGGATTAGGCTTTTTTATTAAAAAATAATAGTCATTCTTAAAAGAAAACATAGGATTAGGGTTTTTATTTAAAAATAGGAGACATTGTTATAAGAAAACATAAGAATTTGATTTTGATTAAAAAATATGAGACATTCTGAAATGAAAAATATAGGATTAGCGTTTTGATTAAAAACAAAAGACAGGTGCATATCCGAAAGAAGACAAATGATTGGGTTTTGATTCAAAAATAGCAAACATTACGAGAAGAAAAGTAAGTATTAGGTTTTTTATTCAAAAATAGGCGTCATTCCAAAAACATAGGGGTAAGGTTTTGACTGAAAAATAGGAGATATTACTATAAGAAAACATAGGATTAGGGTTTTTATTCAAAAATAGTAGACATTCCAAAAAGAAAACATGGGATTACGGTTTAGATTGTAAAATATGAGACCATTCAAAAAGAAAACATAGGATTAACGTTTTTATTGAAAGATAGGAGACATTCGAAAAAAGAAAAAAAATAAGATTAGGATTTTTATTTAAAAATATGAGGCATTGCGAAAAGAAAACGTAGGCAGAGATTAATAAAACAAAAGATATGATTAACGTTTCTATCCAAGAAAATGAGACATTCTGGAAAGAAAACAATGGATTAGGATTTTGATTCAAAACTCAAAAATAGGGCACATTCTGAAAAATGCATAAGATTATTGGTTTTAATGAAAAATAGGAGAGATTATTATAAATAAACATAGGATTTCGGTCTTGATTAACAACAAAAAATAGTGGACATTTGTAAATGAAAATATATTATTAGAGTTTTGATTGAAAAATAACAGATATTTTGAAAAGAAAACATATGATTATGGTTTGATTAATAAATAGCAGACATTGCGAAAAGAAAAATGAAGGATTTTGTTTTTGATTCAAAATTAGGAGCCATTACGAAAAGAAAACATACATTAGTGTTTTGATTATAAAATAGGAGACATTAATATAAGAGAACATAGGATTAGTAGACATTATGAAAAGAAAACATAAGATTAGAGTTTTGATTGAAATATAGAAGACAATAGTTTAAGAAAACATAGGATGGGTTTTTTTATTCAAAAATTACAGACATTCTGTCACGACCCGAACCCAGCTTACCAAACCCGGTGCGCGACAAACGGCCGCACACCCACAAGGCCGAGACCTAGTAGGCGTGCAAGGCCTCATAATCTAATCACACAATGGGAAACACAAAGTTTAGAATTTCAACATCCAATAGAAGCTAGTGTCATATACATAAATCTCATACTCACACAACTAGACAGTTTAAATAAAATTAAGAAATGGAAACATAATAACTCACTAGCCACTTAGATGCTCATTGCACTATTCACTTCGGATCTGAAAAGAAATCAACAACAAGATTATGAGCTTCGGAACCCAGTAAGTAACCACTAAAAATATCGGGATCACAAAATGTTCAATAATCTTTAAAAACATACAAAATGTAACATAACGAAACAAATATCAAAATGAACCCAAAAATCAGAAAATAAATCAAAGCAGATTTAATTTATCAAAATAATGAGCATATAAGTCCCCCAAACAACTAATGCCAAAACAAAACATCATAACTCATTTATTTAAACTCAGTGACCCGAGTCGGATTTCAGAACTCGTAAGTTTACCCTCGGTGACCCGAGCCAGAATATCAAAAACCGTTATTCTTCACCGATGGAACGGTGCGAAACTATAGTTTCTATGTCAAAAGTATGTGTCGACACGGTCAGTGTTTAAGACCCAGTGACAGGGTTATTGCACAGTTAATTGGGGACTACGAGTTTCAATAGTGAAAATATGTCGACTTCAAAATTATTGCCAACACAACAGTATTGAAATTCAGTGATCCCATTTTCTAACAAAATAATTCCAATTATATCAAATAAGATAATGCCAATATGTGACAACCTCTCATAACATAAATAATCAACATTGTCTACATAAATAAGATTATATATATATATATATACAATCTATGAAACAATTCAGCACTCAACAACATATTTCTTTCTTTTCTTTTGATAATTTGATAAGTAAAACAAATAATAAAATAAAACAAAGTAAACAATAAATAACCAAATGAAAAGCTAATGTCAGGTTAACATTTATATAAACCGTACTATGCAAAAATATCATAAATCAATTAAATAACATTAATATATTTGAATGTAATTATCAATGGGCAAAATATCAATAATAAAATAAACAATTAATAAATATTAATAAATTCTAAAAATAATGGTCAACATAACCACAAAAAACAAAACATAAACCTGTGAATAGGAATGGTTTTTATTTTCTAAGCAATAAAATCCAAATTAACAAAATAATTATATAAACCATTATAAAAAATTAGAATTTGCATATACATATATATATATATTTATATGTGGTTTACTTAACTATCGATCGCTCAAAACCCCACAAAATCCTACGATATTTCTTCGATGGAATCTCACAACATAAGAGACAAAACCCTTGACGGAGAGAGAGAGAGGGGGGGAACTAGATCTCTCCCTCTTCTTAATCCAAACAAAGATCCATAACGAGAGAAACAAAGAGGCGTCGCCTAGGGTTTTGAAACCTAAATAAAAGATAAATTAAAAAAAATTCTGTAACTGCCATCCATGCACAATTAATACAGTAATTAAAAATAAATGTGTGGGGCCCACAATCTACCCCCTTAAAAAGGTTTAGTCCTCTAAACTTAACTTAACCATCAAAGTAGACTTCCAGTAAAATTCTGACCATGAAAAAGTTCAAGCGTCATCGAATTAGATGATAAGATTCAAAGACCAATTGATTCAAACAAAACTTGATTGATGATACTTCTAAAGATAATGGTCACAACAAAAACAATAAACCAACCTTTGGTTTGTCTCAAACTCATATCAAACATAATGTAGAATTCAATGCTTTTGAACATCCTTTATTAAACATCAATATGAGCATATATTATCATGTGTTTGTTGTCATCCGACTTAAAAAGAATTTAAAACCGCAAAAACATTACCATCATTGCAATTTATCAAACCTCAATTAAAAATCCCAAAATTCCTGTATCATCCCATTGATATGATAACTAAATCAAACAAGGTTAGAAAAAACTAAAATGCCATTAATTTCTTTCTCATCCACTGGAATCCATGTTGCCTACTAAAATCACTTGACATGATTCTCATAGATCAAACTTGGCAACCATCAAACATCAAAACTTCAAAATTATACATATACTCCAGTCCACAACAATATTTGAACACTCTAAAATTTTCTCATTGATTGAAAAACATAAGCAAAATTAAAACCAATCAAGAACCACCAATTATCTACCAAGCTTAAAATTTGTTTTGAATTATCCTCAATCAAATATTTGGAGTATAATCATCAAAATTTCTTAAATCTTCCTAAACACTAAGGTATGATCCTTTATATCTTATTGCTGGTAGAATTTACAACAATGGAGCTTATTTCACCTTCCAAGTACATAATCATTCTCTAGATTGACCATTAATTTAGTAAAAGCAATACAACTAAACACAAGAATCATATATATATCATTTAGAGCCTCTTCTTAGTTTCAGGAAAATCAAAGAAAAGTATCGAATTATAAGAATTTTGCTCCTCAAAAATTTCAAACATTAGCTTGCCACTCAAAGCACCAAAAACTACCTAGCAAACAAATAAAGTCCGAGAACATGACACATTAACCTCCAAATTTTTTTCCAAAATTATAGCAATATTTAACTTGCCAACATCCTGATTTCTCTTCAAAATAAATTTACTCACCAAGCTAAAATGTGATAAAGTTCCATAATATTCTTAGCACTCAAATTATAGCATCATCATGAAATTCATCAAATTTTTTGCATATTAAAATCTCAGCCTGGTTTTACAAAATCATGAATATCATCCAACATATACATCAAATTTAGAGAAATTTTATAGGCACATAGCTAAGATCATAACAAACATTTTTTGTATTATGTACTTTGGCCAATCCAACCTCGAAAATCATAAAAATACAATTCTTTCCTCATGTCCTGCACAATAACATCCAAGAAGGGTCTACTTAAGCAAACATATCTCATCGTATGCAAATCCAAAAACTTCAAAATTTTGCAGGTGATTAGTTATGGAAAAGTGCTATAATTTTCTAGTTGTATCCTTCTCCAAATAATATTTACCAAGGATCTGAATTTGGAATACAATTTCAGCCAACATAAAGTCAAAATCTGGAAATTCACAACATGTACAATTATATATATAAACGACCACAAATTCAATTCTAATAATTCTCAAAATCATCACATAAGCAATTTCAAGATTCCTCTTTTCTTTTCTTATATAGATATTCATGTCTGTCAAAGAAAATCACATACATAGCAATCTACAAAAATAAAAAAAAAGAACATCAAACAAATCAAGCCTTTCCTACAACTCAAGCTTTCAAACAAAGACTCATGCTCTAGTATGCAACTTCCAAAAAAAAATTCAAAGTGAAAGTGGCATCTAGGCAAATACCACAACCTTCACAATCCACTCATCTTGGGGTTTTCTCACTCTTACTCGAATTTAATTGATCTATCTAATACACGAAGACAAAAACAATTTCTCTTCTAACCATCTCTCTGATACCACTAAATTGTCACGCCCCGAACCCGACTTACCAGACCCGGTGCCCCGACAAACGGCCGCACACACACAAGGCCGAGACCCAAAAGCCGTGCAAGGCCTCAGAATCTAATCACACAATGGAAACACAAAGTTTAGAATTTCAACATCGAATAGAAGCTAGTGTCATATACATAAATCTCATATTCACACAACTAGACATTTAACTCAAGTTTGGAAACGGAAACATAATAACTCACTAGCCCACTTAGATGCCTATTGCACTATTCACTTCGGATCTGAAAAAAATCAACAACAAGATTATGAGCCTGGGAGCTTAGTAAGTAACCACTAAAAATATCAGGATCACAAAATCTTCAATAATCTTTAAAAACATACAAAATGTAACATAATTAAACAAATATCAAAATGAACCCAAAAATAAGAAATCAATCAAATCATATTTAATTTACAAAATTAATGAGCATATAAGTCCCCCAAACAACTAATACAAAAACAAAACATCATAACTCGTTTATTTAAACTCGGTGACCCGAGTCGGATTTCAGAACTCATAACTTTACTCTCGGTGACCCCAGCTAGAATATTAGAAGCCGTTATTCTTCACCGATGGAATGGTGCGAAACTATAGTTTTTATGTCAAAAGTACGTGTCGACACGGTCAGTGTTTAAGACCTAGTGACAGGGTTATTGCACAGTTAATTGGGTACTACGAGTTTCTATAGCAAAAATATGTCGAGTTCAAAATTATTGTCAACATAACAATACTGAAATTTTGTGATCCCGTTTTCTAACAAAAATAATTCTAATTATATCAAATAAGATAATACCAATATGTGACAACCTCTCTTAACATAAATAATCAATATTGTCTACATAAATAAGATTATATATATATTGAATCTATAAAACAATTCAACACTCAACAAGATATTTCTTTGTTTTCTTTTAATAATTTGATAACTAAAACAAATAATAAAATAAAACAATGTAAACAATAAATAACCAAATGAAAATCTAATGTCAGGTTAACATTTATATAAACCGTACTATGCAAAAATATCATAAATCAATTAAATAACAATAATATATTTTAAAGTAATTATCAATGGGCAAAATATCAATAATAAAATAAACAATTAATCAATATTAATAAATTCCAAAAATAATGGTCAACATAACCACAAAAATCAAAACATAAACTTGTGAATAGGAATGGTTTTTATTTTCTAAGCAATAAAATCCAAATTAACAAAATAATTATATAAACCATTATCGAAAATCAGAATTTGCATATACATATATATATAGATTTATATGTGGTTTACTTACCTATCGATTGCTCAAAATCCCCCAAAATCCTACGATATTTCTTCGATAGAACCTCACAATGTAAGAGACAAAACCCTTGACGGAGAGACCTATCCCCATCCTCGCCGCCGGCACCACACACCAAATCAAAAGAAAAAAGAGAAGAAGAGGGGGGAAAAAAACTAGATCTCTCCCTCATTTTAAATCCAAACAAAGATCCATAACAAGAGAAACAAAGAGGCGGTGGCTAGGGTTTTGAAACCTAAATAAAAGATAAATTAAAAAAAAATTCCGTAACTGCCATCCATGCACAATTAATAAAGTAATTAAAAAAAATGTGTGGGGCCCACACAATCCCAAAAAAAATTTGAAAAATTAGTGGTTTTGATTAAAAAATAGGAGGCATTCCAATAAAAAATCTTAATATCAGGGTTTTGATAAAAAAATATCGGACATTTTGAAAAGAAAACATATGATTGTTGTTTTGATTAAAAATTAGTAGACATTCCCATTGGAAAACATAAGATTAGGTTTTGATTCAAAAATAATAGGCATTCCATGAAGAAATATTGGATTAGGTTTTTGAGTTAAAATCAAAATTTAGGTGACATTCCATCATAGGATTAGGGTTTTGATTGAAAAATAGGAGACATTACTATAAGAAAACATCGTTTTAGGGGTTTGAATGAAAAATAGGAGACTTTACTATAAGAGAACACCGAATAGTGTTTTATTCAAAAATAGTAGACATTCCGAAAAAAAAACATAGTATTATGGTTTCGATTGAAAAATATGAGATATTTCGAAAAGAAAACATAGGATTATTGTTTTTATTAAAAATGGCAGACATTGCCGAAAGAAAACATAAGATTAGGGTTTAGATTAAAAAATTGGAGGCATTAAAAAAAACATAGGACTAGTATTTTGATTAAAAAATATGAAACATTACCAAAAGAAAACATATGATTATTGTTTTGATTCGAAAATAGAATACATTTCAAAATGAAAATATAGTATTAGGCTTTTGATTAAAAAATAGCAGACATTTTCAGAATAAAACATAAGATTATAGTTTTTATTCAAAATTGATAAATAACAGACATTAACGAGAAAGATAAGATTTAGTTTTTGTTCGCAAATAGTTGACATTCTAAAAAGAAAACATAGGATTAGGGTTTTGATTCAAAAAATGAGACATTTCAAAAAGAAATCATAGGATTAGGGGTTTGATTGAAAAATAGTAGACATTCTCTTCAAAAAAATAACATAGGATTAGGGTTTTGATTAAAAAATGGGAGCCATTAAGAAAAGAAAATATAGGACTCAGATTTTGATTGAAAGATAGGAGACAATAAGGTATTCCAAAATAAAACATAGGATTAGGGTTTTCATTGAAAAATATGGGACATTACTATAAGAAAAAATAGGGTTTGGGTTTGATTAGAAAATAGAAGGCATTAAAAAAACAATTAGGATTAGGGTTTTGATTGAAAGAAATGAGACATTTCCAAAGAAAACATACTATTAGGGTTTTGATTCAAAAATAGGAAGTATTACTAAAAGAAAATATAAGATTAGGGTTTTGATTAAAAAAATAGTAGACATTAAGAAAGAAAAACATATCCTCGTGTTTTGATTAAATGAAAGGAATCATTATGAAAAGAAAACATAGGAGACATTAGTAAAAATTAGCAGACAATACTAATTTCCTATTTTGCAATCAAAACATAAGGTTAGTGTTTCGATTAAAAAAATGTGACATTCCCAAAAATAATATAGGATTTGAGTTTTGATTTCAAAATTTAAGACATTCTGAAAAGAAAACATATGATAAGGGTTTTGATTTAAATCTAATAAATAGGAGACATTCAAAAAAGAAAATATAAAATTAAAGCATTGATTCAAAAATAGGAGACGAAAATAGAAAACATTGGATTAGGATTTTGATTCAAAAATAAGAGACATGCCTAAAAGATAACATGGAATTAAGGCTTTGAATTAAAAATTGAAAAATAGGACACATTCAAAAAGTAAGACACGGGATCGGGGTTTCGATTCAGAACCAAAAGATAGGAGATATTAAAGAAAAAAGCATAAAATTAGGGTTTTGATTAAAAAAACATACATTCTGAAAAGAAAACATAGAATTCGAGTTTTGATTAAAAACCTAATATAAGCAAACATTCTGAAAAGAATACATAGGATTAACATTTTGTTTCAAAACAAAAAAAATAGGAGACATTATGGGAAAAAAAACATAAGATTAGAGTTTTGATTAAAAACTAGAAGACATTACTATTTTTCAATCAAAACCCAAATCCTATGTTGTCTTATAGTAATGTCTCCTATTTTTCATTCAAAATCCTAATCCTATGTTTTCTTATAGTAATGCCTCCTATTTCAATCAGAAACTCAAATCCTATGTTTTCTCCACGGAATGCCTACTATATTTGAATCAAAACTCTAACTTATGTTTTCCTTTCGAAATGTGTCATAGTTTTCAATTAAAACCGTAATTTTATGTTTCCTTCTGGAATGCCAACTATATTTGAATCAAAACCCTAATCCTAAGTTTTCTTATCTGAATGCGTCCTACTTTTTAGTTTGGAATCAAAAACCTAATCCTTTGTTTTCATTTCAAAATGTTAACTATTTTTGAATAAAAAATAATCCTCTTTTTTAATCAAACCCCAAATCCTATGTTTTCTTTTCAGAATTCCTACTTTATTTTGATTAAACCCCTCATTCCTTTTTTTCAATGTCTGCTAGTTTTGAATCAAAACACTAATCCTACATTTTCTTTTGGAAATGGGCCCTATTTCTCATTTTTTAATCAAAACCGTAATCATATGTTTACTTATAGTAACATCTCCTATTTTTCAATCAAAATCCTAATCCTATGTTTTTTCCCAAATGTCTCATATTTTAAATAAAAACCCTAATCGTATGTTTTCGTTTTAAAATGTCTACTATTTTTGACTCAATACCATAATCCTATGTTTTCTTATAGTAATGCCTCCAATTTTTTATTCAAAGCCTAATCGTATGTTTTTATATATGAATATCTCCTATTTTTCAATCAAAACCGTAATCCTATATTTTTGTATTTTAGGAATGGGTACTATATTGAATCAAAACCCTAATCCTATGTTTTCATTTCAGAATATCTCCTATCTTTCAATAAAAAACTGAAACCTATGTTTTCTTTCATTAATGTATCTTATTTATCAGTTTTGAATCAAAACCTTAACTAATGTTTTCTTTTCCAAATGTAGCCTATTTTACAATAAAAAACCTTATCATTTCTTTTCTTTTTGGAATGTCTGTTAATTTTTAATCAAAACCCTAATCTTATGTTTTCTTGTGAGAATGTCAACTATTTTTTAACCAAAACTATAATCTTATGTTTTGTTTTCGTAATGTCTCATATTTTTTAATTAAAACCTTAATCCTAAGATTTTTTTTAAATGCCTCGTATTTTTTAATCAAACCCTAATCATATGTTTTTATTTGGGAATGTCTACAATTTTTGACTCAAAACAATAATACTATGTTTTATTTTTGTAATGTCACATTTTTTTAATGATAACCCTAATACTAAGTTTTTTTAATGCCTTTTATTTTTTAATCAAAATGCTAATCCTATGTTTTCTTATAGTAATGTCTCCTATTTCTCAAAAGAACCATACATGAGACTCTCGTGTCATACGGCTCTGTCCCAGAATCTAGACCCCCCTTTCCTTTGACCAATGGGTCCTCAAACCTACGAAGAATGAATTCATTCATTGATTCAAGGTAGCTTTAGCCATTGATTGAAGCAGTAGAAGCTAGTCGTCAGAAGCAAAGCGATCTTCCATGCCAGGAAGAAGGCCTTTTTTCAGGCATGGAAGCTACAGCAAAATGAATGAAGGAAGAAGGCCTCCGCATTAAAAAGACCTAAAAGCGATAGCTAAGAGAAGACAAGCATTTGACTTTGATTCCCGGCCAAGAGGCTATCTATAAAAAGTTTAGGTTGCTTCACTCAATGTGGATTACCTCGCGAAATAGCAATAGAGCTTTTCCAAACATTTGCAATTTGTAGTCTAATCAGACAACATGTTGCTTCTAACAAGGGATCTCTAAAAGTCAAATTCAAGAAAAATAACCGATTGTATGGGAAATACTTCAAGAAGTTATGCGAGGGCATCCTATATTGTTGAATAGAGCACCCACCCTGCCTAGATTGGGCATACATGCCTTCCAACTCATTTTAGTAGTGGAACGTGTTATTTGTTTACACCCATTACTTTGTAGAGGCGTCAATGCAGACTTTGATGGGGATCAAATGGCTGTTCATGTACCTTTAATAAGTAAAGTATAAGTATATGAAAGCAACATATTGTTGTAGTTCCTATGATGCACTTGGAGCTTATCGGCAAAAACGAATCGATTTAGATAGTCCTTTGTGGCAACTAAATCAACGTGTCATTGGCTCAAGAGAAGTTCCCATTGAAATTCAATATGTATAAATCTTTGGGTATTTATCAAAAGATTTATGGGCACTATATAATTGTAAGAAGTGTAAAAAAACATTGTATATACATTCGAACCACCATTGGTCATATTTCTTTTTATCTAAAACCGTACAGGGGTTTTGTCGGGCCTACTCATACGCTATCTAAACTAATAAATTAAATTAGGTGATATCCGTGCCGTGGGAATTCGGGTCTCCCCAGTTTCGTTGCTATAAGAATTCCTTTATTTCTGCGTGAATCAAGATTACGTGAAGGAAGTTTTCGAATCACTGACTCAGGCCATAGACTAGAAGTCTGGTACAAGACCTCCTCGATAGAGGCTCGAGCCCTAAATAAGATTATTTTTTGGATCTTGCCTTTGGATGTCAATTCTTTAGGTCTTTCCTTTCCTGAAATAGTTGAAAGGGAACCATATATATACCTACTTCCTGCTGGAGGGGGAAAGGTGATTCACTCTTTTTTGTAATTAGCCTTTTTATAGTAGCTCTTTATCTAGTAAGAGTATGATATCTGAAAGGAGTCGAGTATCGGTAGGCACAGATCATTGGTATTGGATGTATCATTAGGTTGTGACAAGTCAAATCTGCTCCGCATATTTTTTTTCATTGCAGGAAAGAGATCCCTTACCCCTGCTTAAAAAAAATGATGAATATGAGGCTACAGGTACTATGGATCCTCTGACTCCCAATCGGGTTGCCTTCC